>NC_056586.1:22148385-22183385 GCF_018340385.1 Cyprinus carpio | reverse complement strand
GCACAGTGCAGCTGAGTCTCAGTCTCATACACCGGATGCTTTGAGATGTCAGACAGCGTGGCCATTTATCATGATTGAAGGTCCAGTGTTTGTCCATAATACTCAATGATACTAAACCACATCAAACCTCATCAAAAATAAATCTTTTTATTTTCATTCAGACTAAAGCTGACTGGCCCAAAACTACAGAAACGCTGAACACTGCTGAAATACAAACTCAATAAAGTGAGATTTTTAAAAAAATATATGAAATTATATTATTATATAATTCTTTGTATTTTCATTTTGTTTTTTTATTTTATTTTGTATTTATTTTATTGTATTTGTATAATATTTATTTATCATTTTTATTTTATTTGAAATTTTTTTTTTTATTTTATTTGTATAATATTTTATTTTTATAAACCTTTTTTTTTTTTTATTTTATTAATTTTTTATTTGTATAAACTTTTAAATTTTATAATTATTGTATTTTATAAAAAAATATTTTATTTTAATTTTATTTTAATTATATATTTTATTCTTTATATTATTTTTATAATTTTTTTATTTTAATCTTTTATTTTATTTTTATTGTAGGTTTAATAATTAGTTTTTATTTGTAAATTATTTTATTTTACACAGCAGAAATAGAAACACAGCCTCTGTCATCTAAAGGTGTGTTGCGTTTACAGCTTCACTGATAAAACTGTGAAGCCAGAGGATAAATGCACATATCAGTCCCACATGTTCCACACATTTTAAATGATTGACAGGCAGAACTGTCCCATGGCCCACCTGTAAAAATATAAACTGAGGTTTGATTTGAGGCAGTGAATCAAGACAGAATAGGTATTCATCTGTTTCCCATCAGCTGGTTTAACAGTGACGTGGCTCTCATGGTAAACGGTTAACAGTATAACATTCCTCCAACAGACAAGCAGCGTTCACCATCATCAGGTTGAGATTTATTGCTCAAAAAGTGCTCTTTCATAGCACAGAAGACCTTGTTTCCAGTTATTTTAAAGACACAGATGAGACCGTTGTTAGCAGTAAGACTATAGACTTGTAAAACGAATGTGCATAACTTGAAGATAATTTAGTTAATACTGAGATCTTTGACTTTGGTATCTTTCTTGCTACTTTTTTGGTATCTTGATAGCACAGTTTAAGATGATTTTGAGTTCGAGAACTGGTGTCTTTTTCTCAGGAGAAACATCAGAGAAGATTGTGACTTAAGCCAAACTCTCCATTTGATCTCTGTTTATTCCCAGCACTGCTAAAAGTTGACATCTTACACAAACTGAGTTTTTGTATCCAATATTTCACCTTTTATGTTTTGTTTAGTTTAGTTTAGTTTAGTTTTACATGGCAGAAATGGAAACTAAAGGTGTGTTATTTCACTTGCCGCTTCACTGATAAAACTGGTTGGCTGTCTGCAATCAAAAAAATGTTTTAAAAAAAGCTATTTTTTATTTCAGTTACTAATTCATCTAGTTTATGTAGTTAGATGTGCAGTGTGACACTTTTGATTTGTTCCTTTCGGACTAAATCCAATCCTGAAAACGCATTTTACATTCTACTACTTTTTGAAACTTTTCTCATTGCATACTGTTACACATACAGTACTATTTAAAAAAACAGTATATACAGTATATATGGTGCAGTATGGTAGTGTTGCATCTGCCAGCGTGCAGCGGGTGCCTTTGTTGTTCAGTCTGAGGAATAATGTGATATTCAGGAGATCTTATTCATGATTTTTCTTGGAGATCAAAGCAAGAGCTGTTGTCACAGTGAAGTCGGCACCTACTGATTTGTGCTCCATCAGTGTATGGCATGTTCAGAGCACACGGGGGTCTGCGCGAGTCTGCAGCGGTAGCCATGGAAACAGACGTTCTTTTGGAGCCGCGTGCTGTTAGCAGCCATTGTTTGCCGCGGTAATGGGCTGGAATTCTTGCTAAAGTGAATCAGCGGCTGAAATTAACTTTAGCACCAGAGCAGACGGTCGAACGCACTGTAGTTACAGCAGCAAAGTGAGACACGAGGAGAAAAAAACCTTCAGGATTAGCAGCGCTCAAAAAACACAGAAACATATTGGAGGCGGTTCAGATGATTCAAAATGACAGTATGCACAAAAAAAGACAGTGACAGAAAGAGAGAAGCGGCTCATGGGTTGTTCCCACCTCGTCTGCTGCCAAGAAGCGAGTGTTTTTCACCAGCCTGAGATCCTGACAGTGTTCAGCTCTGATCCAAACCCTGCTGTCTACAAAGGGCTCTGCCTACAAAGGCAGCATCCAAAATGAAAAGACTGGAGTTTCAGCTTCTCCATAGCAGAGACTCCAGGCGTCACACAGATACTGCTCACGTCCAGCACTTGAGACATAATTCATAGTTTGGATTTTTAATAATAATTAATTTGAACTATTTTATTGTTACTTTTGTTAGTTCATTTTTATGTTACCACACAAAGCACTTTGTTCCTAAGTGTTTGCTTTCGACTGATGGATGTGACAATTTAGCAACCTTTGATTTGTTCTTTTAAGACTAAATTAAATTAAATAAAAATAAATAAATTAAATTAAATAACAATGAAATGAACTAAAAATATTAAATACAATATTATGAAAATAAAATAAAGATAAAAAAATTAAAAGTGAGTTATTTTATTTGTTTTTTATTTTATTTTTATTATTGTTTTGTATTATTTTATTTTTTGGTTTTATTATTTATTTGTCTTGTATAATTTTCTATTTTGTTTTATTATTTATTTGTTTTGTACAATTTTATTTTATTAATTTATTTTATTTTTACACAACAAAAATAGAAGCATAGCATCCAAATTTTTATTTTATTTGAAAACAATATAAACAAAAATAACATGAAATATAAAATATTGTACAAATAAATTATAAAATATTAAACATAAAACAAGATAAGATGATTAAATAAAGCATATTTAGAAAATAAACAGAATTATTTTATTACATTTTTTAATTTGTCTTGTAATGTTTACACAGCACAAATAGAAACAGAATTTATAAACTAAAGGTTGCACTTGCAGCTTCATTGATAAAACCGTGAAACTGTCAAGCTAGAGGATAAATGCACATGTAAAAACCACGAAACTCTGTTCCACACATTTTGTAATTTGGCAATGAAATGAAGCACATTTTGAAGTTACCTGAAATTCTTAAAATGCTTCTGTTTGCATGCAGTACATACGGTTTAAAATAGTAGTTGTCAATATTAAGTATATAGGTGTTATAATAAATACTTTATAGTTTTTTGGAGGACGATCTTTTTCTTTAAAATGGGTTATTTTGGAAGGTAAAATAATGAATCGGATGCACACTGATGTGGGCAGAGGATGCTGTCTAGATAGGAAGCTCACTAGTTTATGAACAGAGCTTTCTTCTTTCTCTCAGCTTGATGTGTGATGAAATGATTGTACTCATATCTCTGAAGCGCTTCCACTCAGATTCCCAGGACAGGTACTATTACCATCAGGTGGAGGCGTTGTGCAAGTGTTCTTCAGCATTCACTCCTGCATTTTAAAGCCCTTCTGCATGTCTGTCTGCCTCGAAAGCGTCTCTTTTAATACAGTTGTTTTCCGAGAAATTCAACTTTTGTTCCATATAGACTGACGGCTGATTGTTCTGTCACTTTCTCTCTCTCTGGCGAGGAAAAACAGGCTTATCTGTACTGGATTTGTAGTACACCTTAGGTTTGAGAATATGACTTGTGGCTATCCAATCAGAATTTAGAATCTAATCTGTTTTAAAATCTAATTTTGACCCATACAATGTTTTTTTGGCTATTGCTAAAAATATACCCCAGCGACTTAAGACTGGTTTTGATCTCCAGGGTCACATATGATCAATATATATGTCTAGATGATCGTTCCAAATCTGTGCTTTCTTGAATATTGCAGCTTTACAATGACTCCCAAAGTCCCCCCAAAAAACTGGTTGTCCATGTAAGACAAACGCACGAGAGGACAGGATAATGCAGAGATGCTCAATGGGGAATCGGTTCAGCACTGCAGCTGGAAGTGCTTGCCAGTTCAGTGCTGAACAGTGTAAAGATCTGTCTCGGCACATTTAGGAGAAGTCGTACTGAAAGCACACTCTGCAGTAATCAAGCAGAAAGAATCAAAAGGCTAGGCTCACCTTTGATGAGGAGCATGTTGTGTGGAGAGAGGAGAACTGGTCCAAAGTTCACTTTAGTGAGAAGAGCAAGTTTAATTTATTTTGGTCTGATGGGAAACATTATGTTCGGCATTAAACTGGGGAAAGACTGAAGCACGAGTGCGTAAAGAAGTCAGTGAAAGATGGAGGAGGAAGTGTGGTGGTTTTGGGGATGTTTTCTGCAGCAGGAGTTGGATCTCTTACACAGATACATGGCAGATGAATTGCAGTTCTTTCCCTGCAAGCATCTCCCAGTCAGCCAAAGACAATGTTCCCATCACACTGCAAACCGGGTAAAGCAGTACTTTGAAGCTGAAAACACTGAAATAATGAAATGGCGGCCCAGAGTCCTGATCTAAACCAAATCTCTGGAAAATCCTTGGTGACAAAGTTCTGGCAAAGAAACCCACTACAGTCACTGAACTATGAAAGAGACTGGAAGAAGAGCAGAGCAAGATCAAGAGTACAGTGTGAGAAACTAGAGATGTCTCTACACTTCCTCCTGATTTCTGACAGCTGAAACCCTCTAAAATTTTAGCTGTAATCATCTTTCATGCTGCAGTGGTTACTATTCTGTAATTTTGATCACTGTGTTTCCACAAAAAAATGTTTTGTTGAAATTTTCTGGTTATTTTGTCAAACATGTTAGTAGAACAGTGGTAAACCTACAGCCAATATTCCTTCAAATTTTGAGCGATCAAGAATAATATTTCATAAAAAATCAAATATTTATAGATTGTTTTCTAATTTTGATTTCTAATTATTCATAAATGGTTAAAATGAAATGGCAAGTAACATACTGAATTAATCGAGAAATATTGAAGTTGAAAGACTGAAATAGTATATATACAGTATATAGGAAAATTCAATAAAATGGTTTATAATTTCTTCATTATAAAATGTGTCCCTGGAGCACAAAACCAGTCTTAAGTCTCTGGGGTATATTTGTAGTAATAGCCAAAAATACACTATGGGTCAAAATTATCAATTTTTCTTTTATGCCAAAAATCATTAGGACATTAAGTAAAGATATTTTGTAAATTTCCTACCGTTAATATATTAAAACCTAATTTTTGATTAGTAATATGCATTGCTAAGAACTTCATTTAAACAACTTTAAAGATGATTTTCTCAATATTTCGATTTTTTTGCACCCTCAGGTTCCAGATTTTCAAATAGTTGTATCTCAGACAAATATTGTCCTCCTAACAAACCATACATCAATGGAAAGATTATTTATTCAGCTTTCGAAAAATTGACACTTAAGACCAGGGTCCAGGGTCACAAATGTGTATTTTTGGATAATCATCATTCAGATTATACCACCATACCATCCTCTAATTTACTAATTTATGTACAGTAATACCTCCCACCCTTACAGTCCTTGTTATGATGAACAGATGAGGTTTTAAGTCTTCACCAGCACCTCTGATGTGAGACGGGCTCCTGCTGCTGAATTACACAAGATAAACTAGCAGAGAGGCGCTGATGCTGCCGGACGTGTTTCACCCACTCATTATCTTCCTGTAGCCGCATGAGCGAAAAATAGTAAAGCATATATTAAAACCATCCATAATTCCAGCCGCAGGGGGCATTATTGCAGTTTAAGGTGCATTCGGAGCCAGTAATGCAGTGTTCAGGGTTGTGTGATTATTAAGAAACCTGCTAGACAGAAAGAAAGATGTTGCAGCTCCTCACATCAAAATAATGTAAAACATGAGATTTAACTCATTTCTTAAAGTCATTTTAAGTTGAAATGACTTGTATAGCCAGTTTGGTTTTTTACACTGTTGGTATCTCCAGGTACTTTATAGTCAACATAAAATCTAAATAAATCCTATTTATCAAGTTTGATTTATACAGAATCATTACATTAAATGCAAAGAGTAGGTTTTCTTTTGGCTTGATCGTAATGGAGTGGCAAATTCTGATATCAATGACACATAAAACCACATGCTGGAGAATATAATAGAGTCACTTTAAACAGTTTGAGAGTTTTGTTCTGTTAAAAGAAGAAAGTGCAGTGCAGGAAACTCACAGTTTATATTCGTTTCAAAGGGACTATGACTGCAGCTTTTATAGTTTGATGGAACCACAACCAAATGTTTTAATTCATTTTCCAAGCTGCAATACTCCAGAGTCCTGCAAAGAGGTTTGTAGCTGAACAAATCTATTAGCAAAGACTTACACCATGTCCTAACTACACGTGACGCCACGACACGTGATAAAATCTATCTTTTCCATGTTAATCAGAGTTTTTGTCCTAACTAGCTGTGACGGTGACAACCTAAAAATAATATTTGAGCGATTGTCGTGTCGCATCTGGTGTGGACACGGTGTCAGAAACTGCAGAATGTTCTTTTGGGCTATTTTAGACTAACACCATTTTTTTGACATGCTAATTAACTTGACTGTACAAAAACCAAACCTGATCAATAATGTCTGATTGTGTAGCTCACAGCGCTGGTTATTCTATGGACAGCTGACAGGAAACACTCAATAGTGCAATCGAGAGGCTCGGTCTGGATGTGCGAATCGCTCCGCGTCCACGGATGCCAGAGAACAGACTTAGACGCGTGGAAAGAGACGCACAGAACATTGGCTGATAATTACATTATGAACTGGGTGGTTGGGAAAGTTTTAATTAGCTGTGCAAGTGAAGTGTGTGGAAAAATCGATCAATATTTGGCTTGTGTTGATGAGAGAGGCCGGTTCAGGCTACAGACTGTGTTGATATGTTGGGCTGTTTACATATATTGTTTAGTTCAGGTGACTTTTCAAGACAGCAGTGAGATTAAGTGGAGAATTTGCTGAAGTCTCATGGTTCTCAGATTTATTTCTTGTGATCCCAGCAGTATTGTTAACTAAAATTATGAAAAATAAAATAAAATTGAAATAAAATTGTGAAACACTATATAAATATTAAATGAAAAACAAAAAAACCTAAACTTAAAAGATTTGAAATTAAAAAAACTTAATTGAAACTTAAAAAAAATATTGAAATAAAATACTGAAATAAAGTAAAATATAAATATTAAATGAAAAACCTTAACTTAAAAACTTAAACTTAAAAAAAAAAACATTGAAATAAAATAAAATGTAAATATTAAACGGAAAAACCTAAACTTAAAAAAAATTGATATAAAATACTGAAATAAAATAAAATATAAATATTAAATGAAAAACCTAAACTTAAAAACTGAAACTTAAAAAAAGAATAATATTGAAATAAAATAAAATAAATATTAAATGAAAAACCTAAACTTAAAAAAAAACAACAACATTGAAATAAAATACTGAAAGAAAATATAAATATTACGTTAAAAACTTAAAGAATTAAATGAAGGTTAAAAGAAGTTTAAATGTTGCCTTGGCAACTAACTGAAATAAAATAAGTTTAAGTTGAAGTACTAAAATTGCTAAAACTACAATAAAAATAAAGATAAAAAAAAAAAAACACAACACCAAAAAATTAAAAAAAAAAAAAAAAAAAAAAAAAAAAAAAAAAAAAAAAATAAATCTAATTAAAAATATTAATAAATAAAAAAAAGTATATACATAATAATCAAAAATCACTGGTCCCCACTAATCTCATTTGAGTTGCTGAGATTTGTCAAGATATGTTTGATCAAACATTGATCTCAGTAATATGATACCAATGAATAAAAATATGATCTCAAACATTTCTCATCAAATTGTCCTGAAAACAAATGATCTGAGCTGCTCTACATTCATATTCCAGCTCTTATACTCCTACTGTATGATAACTACAGACACCTTTTTTGTCTTTGTATTCTATTGAACAATTTGAGAAACATCTAACACTGCCGAGAACTCAATTAAGTCTCCTGAGCTTTAAAAGAGCAACCTTTGAGCAACAGCATCCCCTCCTCTGTGTGTTTTCAGATTAACGTGTGCATTTAAAGCCGCCTCCGCTGATGAGTTGAGGGCAGGTCTGTTTAGTAATCAGGCTTAATTACTATCATTTTACAGCTTGTTAGAAGTATGCAAACACGTCTACAGTGTTTAGACACTGAACAGTTACAGTCTAAAGATTGTAGTCACTGTACGCTCAAGGTTTTGCTGCTGTTCAGAGTCTCTGTCCTCCTCCGAACACACGTCATGTGCGTTTGTCCGTGTTTGTTCCGTCTGATGCTGAACTGACCGAATCTGTGCACGGACAGAAGCTCATTTCAGAGAGAGACACAGAAAGAGAGGGAGAGAGTATTAGCAGAGGCTCAGGAAGTCTCTCTCTCTCTCTCTCTCTCTCTCTCTCTTGTATGGGTATTTCTAACAGATGGAGTTTCTCTGGATGGCTCTCCGTCAGAGAATCATGGGAGTATTCTAGTCCAGAGTAATCCTGACCATCTGCTGTCTTCCTCTCTGCCTCCAAGCATCCCAATTCTGGCCCTCCGTTCTTGACCGCTTCATCCATCTAATGCCCCGACCCTTCATTTACCCGCTCTACCCTGCTGCCCCTACGCTGTCAGCACTGTTTAATTGCCCCAGTCTCCTCCTCTGATGCCCACAGCCACGTTGCCCCATCCAACAAACCCCTCAGTTTTCTGCTTCAGCTCTATCATCACAACAGTTTTACACCTGCATATTCATCCAGAAATATTCGATTTACTCAAAATATTTGAGCATACATTTAAGATAGTAAGTTAAGCTAAATCTGCTAAATTAATAAATGTAAATGCACCTCCTCTCTGCATAACAAGAACACACAAGCCCACCGCCGAGCAGAGGCTGGGTGAATCTGAGCGCTCTGATTGGCTGGAGCGTTACAGCATGGCCAGTTCTGCTGAGACTGTTTAATATGAATATGAACACACAAGCTCAGTGTATTTGATCATTAGATCCGTCTAATATAATCTTCCTCATCCTGCATATGTCTTCATCACTCTTATGGGATTACAATAATTCTTCAGTTCCTATTCAAAACAGCAGCTAATTAACATATGATGAATCTAATCAAATTAACATGAGCGAGCGAGTCTGATACTCCTCAGCTGGAACACGCACTCGTGAAATCTGCCAAACGTGTAGAAAGTTGTTTTTAATTAGTCTCTGTTCGGATCCAGTCATTTAGGTCTCTGTTCGGATCCCAGTTGTTTATGCTGAACTGATTGATTGTTTGAGGACGTAATGATGAAATTTTCATGCTGAAAATCTTGTGTAACAAACAAACATACTCTCTCACACACACACCACTGCCTTCAGTGGTTTCCGTAGAGCAACGCTTTACATTTTTAATCGCAGTCAAACACTTGAATCTTTACCAATGCATAACAAACAAACATACTGTCTCTCTCTCTCTCTCTCTCTCTCTCTCTCTCTTACACACACACACACACAAACACACACACGCCACACACACAACACAACACACACACACAATACGGCGTCCACATAAGCTCGACAACTCTCTCTCTCTCTCTCTCTCTCTCTCACGTCTTCTCTCTCTCTCTCTCTTCTCTCTCACACACAACACTACACCACAAACACACAACACACACACACACGACACACAACACACTAAGGGTTTGAATGGCTATCTGCTTTATTGTCCCCACTCTCTCTCTCTCTGATGGTCTGCTATGAAATATTTCTGTACTTTTAAGGGTTTGAATGGCTATCTGCTTTATTGTGCCCAAAGGATTTTTACTTATACACTTCGAAATGCTGCAAACGTACATAATACATTTTCACTCTTACAAATCCATAAATAAATAAATAAGGTAAAGATAAATAATTTAACATCATATCACAATAAAGGCATGAAAAATGATTGAAAACCAATAAAAATACCATTTAAAACTTCATAACTGTGCATTGAAAATTATTTAGTTAAAAAATAAATAAAAAATACTATATTAACATAGATAAACAATTATCATATAAAAAAAAACCATAATTAAACCAGCTTTATTTTAGTATATTTTAGCATCAAGAAAATAAAACCATTAACAAACAAACAATTTATATTTTGGTTGTAGTTTTAGTTATTTTAGTACATCATTAAATTAAATAAAAAGAAACGTTGCCTTGGCAACTAGCTGGGAAAGAAACTGTGTTTTTTAGTATTTTATATTCTATGCCATAAAAAAAAAAAAATAAACCTAATTCATTTCTTTAAATTTACACAACTCTAATAACTTTTTTTTTTGGCTTTAGTTTTAGTTAACTCTAATAACCCTGAATTAAACCTAATTCATTTTTGTTAATTTTCACTTTGTTCTTTTTTCCTCATAGTTTTTCAGTTTTCTAGTTTCAGTTTATTTAATTGTTATTGTTGTTATTATTATCATGTTAAGTGCAGGCAGGTTTTAAAGCTTCACGTTTTTATAATATAACGTATAAAAAAACAAAACTAAAATAGTTTTTTCTTATTTTTGCTTTTACTGTATTTCATTTAATCAACCATAATAAGCCTAGACTGGACTGTGTTATTCTTATTGTTTATTGTTTACTTTTTGAGAGACCTCAATCATCCAGTGTGTATGTATCATACTGTGTGTTGAATATGATAGTAGACTCAAGAGACTCGTGTAACTGTTGTTTAAACCGCACAGATTTGGCAACACAAACACACTGTGCATTAAACCGCACAGATTTGGCAACACAAACACACTGTGCATATTGAATCACGACAGTACACTCGTGCAGATAAACCCGACAATGACACACGCAACAATACAACACTAGACAAAACCATGATTAGCACACATAACTCTGGCGTACTATCTTCACAAAACACACAGACGCGAATACGACTCTGAAAACAAATAAAGATTTTTTTTTTTTTGCTTGCATCAAGATAGGGAAACAGAGCAGCGGGCCGGGCCGGGTTTTGGTTGTGTAAAACGACGAGTACATAGTCCGGCACACATATTGCTCTTAATGACCACTTTAACTCTTCTTTACTTCTTTACGAGAGCACATCCAACGCACCCCCCTCAACTAGTATCACAGAGCGGAGTTTGCATTGTAGGACCTTCGATCACAATGATTCACGTCATTACTAACGGAGCACACAGGGCAAGCTCCACGCCGAGAGAGGCAGATCCCCCGAAGTCGAGCCCTGAACTTGTGTATACAGTGTTATGAGTACCAGAAGAATAGAGAGAACTGATGAGAGCCACATAAGGGAAGAATGTGAAACGCGTCTCCCTCCTAGTGAATGGAGGCGAAATGAGCAGAACTCTTGTTTGTTTATATATTGATGGATTACGGACAGTGTGGTTAGTAGTTGTGTAGTGAATTTATACCAAAGGTGTAACTGTAAACCTAGTAGTCATGTGTGAAGTTAATAGATAGTCTATAGTAAGTTCAAATGTAAATAGAATGTTACTAAACAGAAACTATGTCACAGATGTTACCAAATTAATAAAAAATTTTTAACATAGAACTGCTTTAATATAGTTTGGATTTTTTATTTAGTTTTTATTGTCCATTATTTTTTTTCTTCTATTATATTTTTTACATTTTTCTTTTTATTACAATATTTTTTCTGTTAAAGTTAGTTAGTTGTCTTTTTTAATATATATTATATCAAAAAAGAAGACAACTAAAACTATTGAAAAAGAAAAAAAAAAAAAAAACATATTGTTTTATATAATATATATATATTATCTATATTATATATATATATATATTATATATAATAAATATTTACCATTTTTAATCTTGAAATTAATTAATAAAATAAAAATAAATTAATTTTTTGACTATTTTTATCATATTTTAGTTATTTTCGGTTGAAAACTTAAAACATAGTTTAGTTTAATTTATCCAGTTATGTTTTTATTTCATGTATTTAATATATTAAATATGCGAACTGAATATATATTTTATGTATTTAACATTTTCAGTTAGTATTTTAGATTAGCAAACAAACTATTATAAATTAATAATGTTTGACAATGGTTTGACACTTGAAAATGGTTTATAACATTTCAGTTGTAAACAATTAATTTGTGTTTTTAGTTTTTTCGCAATTGTATATGTATGTTATATTCACTGTGTGCTTTAATGTGTGTACAGTATATACAATTTAAAGTATATATATATATATATATATATATATATATATATATATATATATATATATATATATATATATATATATATATATATATATATATATATATATATATAAATAAATAAATAAATATTTTGTCAGATTTAGCTTCTTGATGGGAACAGTTTTGTCACCAGAGTGTATCTAAATAAACCCACAGACGCAAAGATTGACTTTTCCCCTAGCATGTGGAAACAGTTTTGTCACCAACAGTGTATGCTTAAAGGAAACTCGTCCAACAGACGCAAAAGATGAAATTCCCCTCTCCCACTGAAATATTTAGCTTCCTGCATACGGAACATGTGCTGCTTAATATGTGTGTGTGTGTGTGTGTGTGTGTGTGTACAGCTCCAGTGAGAGATGTCAGTGGTCTTGTTAACACAGACAGATGCTCCTGAAGGCCGGTGTTAAAGCCAGGGATCAGCCTCGTGGAGCCGCAGCCGCCGCGGTCCCGTTTCGGACAAACAGCAGGACGGTTCCAGACGGTCACAGAGACGGGAAGAGACGCCACGCCGCGCACGTTTAATGTCACTCAGCATTCTCAAGGAGAGGAGGAGACCCCCCGGTCTTTGTCACCCCCGTGTGTGTGTGTTTCCAGAGGACAGAAGAGCGACGAAAGAAATCACCAAAAATGAGCTACTAGTTAGCATTTCAGCTGTTATTATAATGCTACGGTGGTGTGAGAATCTTTAGCCATCCACCGACCGATCGATTAGAAAGATTACGGAATCAGATTACGATTTGGTATCTTCTGGGAAGTCATGATCTGATTCCAAAAACTATTATTGATCGGTTTTTTATTAGTATATAATTAATGACTCCTCTCTTCTTCCTTTCTTTCTCCTCGCTACTGAATTTATTTACTTTAAGTATTTCTAAATAATGTTTAATAATTATTAAAATTACTTATAAATACTTTTTTTTAAAATAATTATAATCAAAATAAAAAATAATAATTTCTAAATAATGTTTAATAATTATTATAATAATATTTAATTATTGTATTTTTTACATATTATTATTATTATTATTATTATATTTTTAATCCAGGCAGATTTTAAAGTTTTAAGTTTTCTAATATAACATGTAAATAAACAGATGTTTTCTCAAATAGTTTTTTTTTTTTTACTAATTAATTATTGGTTTTATTATGGTGAATATTATTTACTTTATTTTTATGTAAGTACTTTTTAAAATAAATGTTTATGAATAATGCTAAATAATAATAATAATTATATAAAAAATATTTATAAATAAAAACTAAATAAATAATAATAAATAATAATAATATTTAATAATTATACTTTTCACATATTATAATAGCATTATGTTTAATGCAGACAGGTTTTAAAGTTTTGAGTTTTGTAATATAACATTTAAATACACACAGGTCTAGTTTTTCCTTATTAATTTTAGCTTACAGAATTTATTTACTTTATTTACAATTTTTCAATTTACTTTAAATATCAAATGTATTTGTCCAATTTTTATTAAATTACTTATACAATTATAAATACGGTAAACAATTAATAAACAATTAATATAAAAAAAATAAATATAAAAAATAAAATACAAAAATAAAATATCATAAAAAAAAAATTAAATAAAATATTTAAATAATTCATCTCCTTCATACTGCTTCTTCTTCTTCACACTTTTTCTTCTCTTCTTCTTTATTTTCCGCTTCTTTTTTTACACCTTCTCTTCTTCTGCTTCTTCTTCCTTTCCTCTTTATCTTCCTCTTCTTCTTCTTCCGGTTCTTCCTCTTCTTCTTAAATTTTCTTTTTTCTCTTCCTACTTCTTCCTCTTCCTCCTACTTTCTGCTTCTTTCAGTTCTTCCTCTTCTTTTCCTTGTAATGAAGTACATAAAATTTAAATCATCTCCAGAATTTCTTGCATATATTTTACTTTCACATCTGATCTACCTCACATCTGAGTTTCAAGTTTCTGCATCCTGTCCAGATGCATCCTATCCATATGGATTACCTTCTACCATCTTCACATTTTCACTTCGCTTTCATTAATGATAATAAACACTCATTCAACAAGCACAGCCGGTGGATCATCTTCGGAAATATCAAAATTCGGTTGATGTATTTTAATCAAAAGACAATATTCAAAGTTTCTTAACAACATTAAATCAAAACAGAAATCCCTTCCGGCTTAAAAAAATGAAATTAAGCTCAGAAAGCTCTGCCGTGGAGAGAAATGGAGGTCTGTTGAGAACCAGAAAAGCAAACATTCTAATAGCGAGAAATCAGAAACCTCATGCTCATGGTTTATTTATGCTGAATGAATTATTAAAGTTATGATGATATGCCTCTCTCCTCATCCTTTCTCTCACATAAACATTACCCCCAAGCATTATTTGCCTTCATCTAGACTTGAGCTGTGTTTCCAGTGTTTTGCATTTAATCTCTCTACTCTCTCTTTATCCTTCTTCTCCTCCCTCTTTCTCTCATCTGTCTTGATCTCTGCACTTCATCTCGTTCTCTCGTTCTTTGAACAATTTCACAATGCAGCTTTCAGTGCAGGATGAGAGAACTATTCTTTAGGAAGACGCTTGTGACCCGAACTATGAGAAAGATCGCAACCGAAGTCTCTTTGTCTGCATTTACACTGCAGGTCTTGAACTATATCCTTTTTTTTTCATCTTTTAAAAAGCGACCCTTATCTGACATCTGCATTTATTTTATGCACTTTCCGAAACAGCCCAAGTTAGACGTACGGATTGGGAAACAGGGTCGATGTGAACTCAATCATTTCTCACCCAGTGATCTGAGCAGCTCCACATTCATTTTATAGATTTATACTCTTACTGTATAACAACTATTGATTTGTTTTCGTGCATGATATTTTTCACAAGAAGTTTAATGAGAAACATTTGAGACGAAGTTGATTCTATATTAAAACATAAATGCATTAGCACTCTATTAAATCTTCTCTTAAAACAGCAACTTTTGAGCTGCTTCTCTGACCTTCACCTTTCTTTTAGCAGAGTGTGTTACATTAATGACTGAAAAAGTTGTCCTTGTCGCATTAACCGGAGTAACATGTTTTTTAGCTAATCGAGCCCTGAAAGCAGAATCAAAACAACACATTGACTCCTCTCCGTCTTTCCTCCATGTCCTTCTGTTTCGTCTGAGTCACAAGTTCTGCTTCCAATTCCAACGAGATAAAAACAGATTAGCGTTTCTTCCAGAAAGCGGCGGACGCTTTTGAACAGAAGTTGATTGTCTTCAGGGGCCTCAGGACTTTCGAGACAGCTTGAAAAGCGGACAGAAGTCCACTTCATGAAAGCCAAAACACAGACGCTGTAGCTTGAGGAGCCTTTAATTGTTTGAAAGGGAAGAAATCATTCTCTTGAGGATCTGAAACAAACCCGTGACTCTCTCCTTGCAGCAGATCAAATCCACTGGGAGTGTAATTGGTGGTATTTTAGCAGAAGCTACTGTCACATGGCAGAGTTTCAGAGATTTTCTCAGTGATAATTGTGTTTCATGGTCTTAGACGTGTGTAACAGCATTCACAACACAATTACCTTTCATTGTGAGGCATTTCTGAGCCAAAGCGAATGCTCAGCATGAAGTCATGTAGGTCAAGAGTTGATTTCATCTTTTGGGATTTGATTGGATTGCATCTGCATGACTATAATAATATTGCTGTGCTTGCCAGATACATCTTGGGCTTTTTTCTGCATCATCTTTATTGCTACTTTTTTGTAATGAATTTATCTTGTACTGCTTAGACTCCAGAAGAGAAGAGAAAAGACAGAAGCAACAGCATCTTTCAGTGTACTGTAATAAGACAAGGTTTATGCTAATCTGATTTCAGGTGTTGTGGTGCTTTTGCACTTTAAATGCAAAACTAAATTTTATTCTTCCTTGTTTTATAACCGTACTGTTTTAGAGCCTCTCTTTTAATACTAAAAATACACTGAAAAAATGTGGTTTTCCCTCAGAAATTGTGAGCAAATTTCACAGTTAATTACAAACAAACTGCATTGAATTAAACATGAACTTTTGAAGTAGAAATGAAAAAATATTTTTGTTAAAAAAAAAACATATTTGTTAAAAAAAAGCATATCTTTGTTTTGTATGTAATTTTAGTTTATTATTCCGTTTTATATTACGCTATTTATAAAGTTCAAGTTTTTCAACTGTGTTGACATCATTATAATATTTGCTTAATGAATTGCATCTCTCTTTAACTTTAACACGTATTTTCAACTTTTTTAACACAATACTTTTGCTGCCTTGTGATCGCTGTCCTTTAAAAAATGCAAATCTAGTTGGTTAATATTTCTTTTTTGGAGAAAGACAGTAAATTTTGATAAAAAGATTATTAAAACAAACAATTTTTATAAAATTATAAAAATTATAATATGTATATATTTATTTATTATACATTTTTTTATAAATTATCAAAAATCTGAAATTATTATTTAGAATTAGAATAGCATGCATTGATGCATCGTGCATAATAACCAGGAGCATTTAGGTCATTCATTTTGATTTTGGATTGTGAAATCATATTTACTTGATTGATATTTTTGCTAAATTTTCCATTTCTTTTCTTCTCCTTTTTTTGCTTCAGAAACTGCATGTTTGCCGGGTTTTGTTTAAAAGTAGGCTGAGGTCAGAGGTTAGCAGGACAGATGTCTCCTAACGAGAGCCGAGTGCTCATTTGCAGGTGAAGACAAACGAGCCAGGAATACTCTCATGGTTTCAGAAATAACAGCTCCTGCATAACCTGCAATTTATGCATAACAGTTTTTGAAGCAGGATCGAGTGGCACTTCAGAGACTGATGAAAAGAGCAGCTTTGCTTCTTTCTCACTCCCCGATATAGAAAAATATCTCACAAAAATTTCACAATACGAGACACATATTTTTATTAATAATAATCTTATAAGAATATTATTGATGTAGAAAACCCAGATAATCTGCTTAACATCACTGATGTTTCTTATGTAGGGCCCCATAATGCGGAAAACGCTAACGCAATCACAGAATCCAGGCCTAAAAACGGAATTCACAGTTTAACGCGGAATGTTACGGAATTTGAACAACATCTCCAGAGCTGCTCTGAGAGTCACTTCATGGGCATTTAATCGTTTGATTTGAGTAAAACTAGTGTCATATCACATACACAGAACTGGAAAGGTATTCACGGCAACCCGTCAAAATAAAAGTCCGGTTTGATTTGAAGTCTGTTTTTCAGTAGAACGTACACAGTCTACTTCTACTGCTAAGATGAAACAAACATTATTTTTTAAGGAATAATCACACCAGATTTCTTCCATGTTTTAATTTTAATAGTAAATCCCCTTTGTTTGCCAACAAAAAGTTTGTTTAATTTTCAATAATTAAAAGATAAATGAAATTAATGTTTTATGCCTTGATTTGATAACCAGAAAAATGTAAATACACAACACAGAATTTCTGAAGGAACAAAAATCATAAGGCTACTTAAAGAAAAAAAAAATTAAATTAAGTTGTTTTATGCATTCAAATAATTAGACATACTAAAACACAGAATTTGGTAACAAAAACAAATGTGGTCAGAAAAAATAAAACATTTCTTAGGGCCCTAAATGTAATTTTTGTTAAACTTTTATTAAATTGATGTGAAAATGTGTAAGTTTCATAGTTTTAATTAATAAGACATACTTTTTGATTAATATATTTTAATTTAACTATTAAAAAGGAGTGAAAAAAAAAATCCAGAAAAATTCATATGGAAAAAACAGATTTTGGAAAAAAATAAATAAAACATAATTTAGGCAAAAATAAAACAGAAAACTCTTGAGTTATGACCTCGGTTCTTTTTTTTTTTTTTTTTTTTTTTTTTTTATAGGGTTCTGACTTCTCAAGTTAAAAGCAGTGGCTCACTGGCCACCCATCGCCTCGATTTATTTATTCATACGCAGAGCCGAGAGCTGTCAGAAAGAAGCGTGGCCTTGCAGATGAGGAGAAGTTATTCCTCTGAAGCTCAACTCTCTTAGGAGTGTATTAGAGGCCAGAAACACGAGCGCAACGCTCCCCTCGGGAGCTCATTGATTTGATCACATTTATATTCAGGCAGCCTGATGGACTAACGTATGCCACCCAGAAACAATATTAGCGCATGAATAAATTTTTCAAGCATTTCAAATTGTAATTTTTCATTTCCGCGCGGAGCTGCCGGCGGTCTCCGTTCCGTTGAGGGTTTACAGTTGTGTATGGGACAGAGAGACGAATGGAGAGCGGGAAAAGCATTTCCTTTCATGTCTAATATAAAGAAGCCTCTGTGTGCGTAACATTCCTCATAATGTGATTCATTACCGACTCAAACCGGCTCGCAGTGGATGCAGAATCCCAGATCCGTCTCCTGAACGTCTTCCTGTCCATCATATCAACCGAAGTTCAACATATCACACATTACAAAAAACACAAGCAGAATTCTCATTATTCTTAGTGACAGTTCTGTCTAGTTTTTATGCATTATAGTAACTGAAGGTTAATATATTATTTTTACAAGAAACTCATCTGTTGAGAGAAGACACAAGTGGCCCGGGCAGGTTTTCTCTGCCCCATATACCTCTCATACTCGAGGAGTTATGATACTTATCCATAAATCAGTTCCCTTTCAGATGCACAAACTATATATTGATCCACGGGGTAGATTCATAATTCTTAATGGATTAATTGTGAACACACAAGTAAATCTAATAAGTATATATGCTCCCAATGAAGATGATCCCTCTTTCTATCTAAACCTTTTTTATACAATATCAACACATTCAGGACAATATGTAACTGGAGGGGATTTTAATTGTGTATTGGATATACAACTTGATCGTTCTACAGGCATAGACAGCACACCAGAAATCAAGGAAAGTAATTAAAAAATGTATAAAAGATTTAAATTTAACAGTGGTCCGGAGACATTTGAATTCTAATAAAAGAGAATACTCATGTTTTTTTAAAAACCCATAAAACTAACTCAAGGATTGATTACTTTCTCGTCTCTAGCTCTCTGCTGTCTAAAATAGAAAGGTGCTGGTATGATAGTATTTTACTGTCTGACCGTGCTCCAGTTTCACTCACAATACAGTTTAGTAGCTTAAAACCTACTCCATTTAGATTTAGATTCCAAACAATTGGCTCCAAAGTTCTAAATCTGTAGACTTCACGGATAAAAGAATAGAGGAATATTTTAGTGTTAATAGATCAGACAATTGCTTCAATAAAGTGGGAAGCCTTTAAGGCTTATATGAGAGGTGAAAAAATGAGCTACACAAGAAGCAAATCCAAAGAATATTATAATAAATTGGGAGATCTTGCTCAACAAATTAAAGAATTGGAAATACAATTTTTTGAGAATAATGACCCTGAAAACAACAACAAAAAAGGCTTCTTTCATTAAAAGCACAATACAACGAGCTGACCAGTAATAAAATAATCACAAACTTGATGTGGTCCTATTATGATCAAAGTGAGAAACCTGGAAAGCTATTGGCTTGGAGAATAAAAAAGATGCAAACAAGTAGGGCTATAAATTCTATTTTACTAGATGATGGACAAACATTGGTGGATCCATTAGAAATCAACAATGCTTTTAAATCATATTACGAAAATGTATATAATTCTGAATGTTCAGATACATTAGTTGAACAAAATTTTTTCTTTTGATGAACTTGAATTTTCCCAATTGGCAGAAGATGCAAAATTAGATCTGGAAAACAATTTAAGTATTGAAGAACTGGTGGATGCAGTACAAAGTATGAGTAGTGGAAAGGCACCGGGGCCTGATGGCAAATCCCCAACAGATAGAGCATCTTATCGCCATATCTCACTCATGTCCTGCGCTACAAAAATATTATGTAAAGCCTTAGCTAAAAGGATTGAAATTCATATACCAAAAATAATAATGGACGATCAAAATGGATTTATTCTTGGTAGGCAGGCCTTTAATAATACTCATAGAGTCCTAAACGTTGTACAGATGGTGGCACCAGGAGCAGATTTGGTAGCGCTGGGGGTGGTGTGGGGGGTATTCAAAATAAAGATCATTTAATCATAAAATTACTATTGTTTTGCATTAATAATTGCAGTTACTAATAATATTTAATGTTAATTTCTTGTTTATTTTACTTTTGTTTATTGTTTATACAGATTTGACAGTAAAGCACTAAGCTTGAGTTAAGATGCATACAAAATTTACTTTTATTAATAACAGTAACAGGTGCAAAATCTACTTTTTATATACAGAAATGTATATATTCCACTCTTATTAAATGTACCTTTATTCTTCTAGCATACGGAACTGACCAATATTTTAAAAATAACTTTCAAACTGGATCATTTTAGAGCTTTAAAGTGCTGGAAATAGTTGTGTGAAATGCTTGATAGTAATTTCTATCACAACACAATGGTTGAAGTTAGCGTTACCGCTTCTGGTTTCCTGATGTATGTCAGCGCTGTTTATAACAGATTTCTGGCAGAATTTGAATGATTCTCACTAGATCTTGCAGTAATCTTATCATTGTGCGGCGAATTCAAACGCTTCTCATTGGATCTCGCAGCACTGCTTCATCTGTGCTGTAACAGTGTCGTGAAATCAACTTTGGCTCCCGAGTAAAGCTGTTCAGAGCTCGGACAAGTTTGTTTGCGTTACGGTCTGAGCTGATAAAAGTGCTGCGCAGCTGAAACGTAGCGCCGTTTAGTTTCGCTTTCGTTTCATCTGCCGTTTGATGTTTCTCAAATGCAACAGAAATGGCAGCGGTTATAAGTTGGGCAACGCGGTGGTCACACCACTGCGACCGCTCACAAAACTTAGTAGCACCGGCAGAAAAAATGGTCGCAAAATGCAAAAATGAACTAGAAAAATTAACATTTGCAGTAAGAGGTAAACCAGTGATTTTTAAAAAGGTGTGGTCCCCATTTAGGCAATTTGTAAATAGATAAAGTGGAATGTTATATAATGATGACTATAATTTGAAACTTTTATTTTAATATATATTTTAATTTTATTTATAATTTTTTTATTACATTGGTTTTATATATGATTTCTTTCTGTTTGATAAATGTAGGCGTGGGAAAGTATACTCTGTAATGTTATATAATTGATATTCTGTAGTATTCATGGGGGTTTTGTAATAAAATTAATAAAAAAAAAAAAACAACTTGAAAGAAAAAAAAAAGTCAATGCAAAAAGGATTTTAATTATTCCAAAAACATACTGTTTTCTTTATGCAATAAATAAATACAGTTAAATAAAAACAATTCCTAAAAAAAAAATTCTGATTATGAAGTTGATTGTGAACTGGACACATGGCCATTTCATCATAACATTTATGCATTTGGCAAACATTTTTAACCGAAGTGACTTGTGTTGTATTTAAGGTTCAGATTTTTCTCAGTTCATGCATTCCCTGTGAATTAAACCCATGCTCTACTTTATGAACTGTAGACTTCATCAGACATCATTAGATAATTCATACACATGTTGGTTTTGATTTAAATGTGACTTGAGGTGTGATGTGAAATGGGATTGTGCCTCTGGAGTGTTTGGTTATTAATCACAGCTGTGTTTCATGGTGACTTTCACACCTGAACTCACTTTATTCAAGCAGACAATCCTGACGTCTGACTCTTAAACGCCTTCATAAAACACGAGCGACAAACATCAGCCGCAAACGAGCACATTCTTGCATTTGTCTGCAGAGAGATTCAGTAACAGAGCTGTTAATGAAATAAAGACCTCGCATGTCTTGTTTAGGCTGTTTTCGGAGAAAAGTAAGCTCCGTTACAAATTGCATAATTTAAGCGTAAATGACTCTGGCTCCAAATGTAATGAGTCTTCAGCCTCATTAATCAGAGAGTTGTAGCTTTTATCTGGTTTGATTGAGTTTTGTCTCTTTGCAAGTTCAAGAGGAAATGCTGTTTAAAAACTTAAATCCTTAGATTTTTTTATTTTTTGAAAGAAGTCTCTTCTGCTCAACAAGCCTGCATTAATGTGATCACCAATACAGTAAAATATATAATATTATTATAATTTAAACATCTGTTTTCTATGTGAATATCTGTTAAAGTGTAATTTATTTCTGTGATGTGCAGCTGAATTTTCAGCATCATTGCTCCAGTCTTCAGTGTCACATGATCTTCAGAAATCATTCTAATATGATGATTCACTGCTCAAGAAACATTTCTGATTATTGTCAATGCTGTGCTGCACAATATTTTTGTGGAAACTGTGATACATTTTATTTTTCAGGATTCACAGATGAACAGAAAGTTCAAAAGAACAACATTTATTTGAAACAGAAATCTAATGTAACATTATAAATGTCTTTACTCTCATTTTTGATCAATTTAATGCATCCTTCATGAATCGAAGTTATCCCTGAATGACATCCAGTTTTTTAAATGTTTAAAAAATGTTTTTTTTTCATGATTATACAAACGTTAAGGGAACATTCCGTTTTATCATCTTGCAAGCATTATGCCAATATTACTTTTGAATGTTCTGAACATTCTAATATTTAAATTTTTTTTAGACAAGCATTCTAAAATGTTTCAGAAAAAAACATTCCATGAATGATGTACAGTACGGACGACATTTCTGTGCTAAAGTTTTGAGAACATTGTTAGAGACCATAACTAGTCCCTAGTTCCTGGGTAGCTGTTCTAGGTGCTGCTATATCAACTAAACTAGTGTGTGTGTGAGAGAGTGCTGGGTTCTTTCTGATGAAGGCAGATGAGTGATGTTTCATAATGATGAACAGATGCTTGGAGCGCAGAAGAAAGCATCACATTATGATGAGGAGTCGAGGGAGATGGAGGTTGTTGGAGAGTCTCGTGGGTTGAGTTGAGGAGCAGTGATGGATTGTGGGATGGCAGACCTGTCTCTCTCGAGTCTCTTCTGCATGGTTTGAGGTGTTTGTGTGTTCGACTGGCTGCAGTGTGATTCTGTTTGAATGCCGCTGGAGTTTTACAAACTCCTTTTCACGAGATGCAGTTGTGCTGACGAGCAGTCGGCGTTTGCTGTGACATGATCTTACACGCACAAAACACTCTATGACTAACAATTACAAAGAAATGGCAAAGAACACATGGATTTAAATGTGAAATTTTGAAGTAGAAAAAACAAAATAGTATTTTCTTGTTAACTATCTTATCTATCTTTGTTTTTTATCTTTTATATAATCTTTTTTTAAACACTCTTTTTATATAAATAATTTTTGCCCAATGTACAGTATATGCCATGTCTTCTAAATCTATTTGATACAACGATATAAGGCTGCATAATTTGAGGAAAAAGTCTAATTGTGATTTTTCTGATTAAATTGTTGAATGCAATTAAAAAAAAGTTGTGCATTTATGCAGGACTGAACAATTTAGCAAAAATTGTATTATATGTGAATATATATATATATATATATATATATATAATTACATTTAAATATAATAATATAATATAATATAATATAAATATAATAAAATATAATAAACTAAGTATTTTAATATTTCACTATAATAATAATAATAATATTTAATAACTATGTTATATTTAATATGTAATATTTATAACTTTTGTATCTTCAAAAGTATCTTCACTGTTATATTGCTATATTAATAATATAATGCTATATTTATTTAATGAAATCACAGCGTTTTTGATTTGATAATTGCATTAAGCCATGTTTCGATTTCTGTTTTATTTCGATTAATCGTCCAACTCTACGAAGCCAGTCAAAACTTGTATTATTTTAGTATTTTTAATTAATTAAAAAAAAATTCATTATTGATCTTTTTATTTATTTGTAATTTAACTAAAGTTTGATCTCTAAGGAGTTTTTATAGCCGTTATAATACAGTAAACATGAATGCGTTCACATGACCGTGACACTATGCTGATTTCATAAGCGTTGGCAGAAATTATGGATCTGTGTGTGTGTGTGTGTGTGTGTGTGTGTGTGTGTGTGTTAATTAATCGCTTTGATTTTAATGCTGCGTATCATCAGAAATGTGCTTCTGTGCAGTAGAGACTCTCAGGCTCTTCTGCTGAAGATCTCACGCCTCATTTAACAGCAGTGTGTGTGTGTGTGTGTGTGTGTGTGTGTGTGTGTGTGTGTGTGTGTGTGTGTGTGTGTGTGTGTGTGTGTTGTCTAGAAGTGGAGGAGAGGGTCGTCTCCTCTAATCGCCTGTCTGGACACCAGCTGTGGTCACATGGTCAGTACTGTCCAGACGAGAAGAAATGAAGAGCAGAATCTCTCTTTCTCTTTAAGAGTGTTTAATCTCTATAAATTCTCTGAGCGCTCAGTAATTCTCAGTAAAAGTGTGTGTGTGTGTGTGTGTGTGTGTGTGTGTGTGTGTGTGTGTGTGTGTGTGTGTGTGTGTGTGTGTGTGTGTGTGTGTGTGTGTGTGAAATCTGCTGGATTCTTTCAGCACAAGATCTTAAAGTCCCATTGCAACTTTTAAATCAAACCACTTTTTTAAACCGCACTGATATGATTCTCATTTCTCTTTACTGCAGCACAGACAAAAACACAACATTGATCTGGCCTTGACACTCAAACACACTACAGTCATGAATAAAACAGTTTTGCTCAGCGGTTGCTCTTTCATAGCTCAGGAAATCTTCTATTATAAAGTATATATGAATATATTTTAACACTTGTGGACATGTAGGTCACATTTAAAAATGTCTCAGTTTCACTGCATTAGATACCAAATATCAAACCAAGAGGCAACTCCACTTTACTATGCTTGTTTCTGAGTTGTTTTAAAATATATATAATATTTTAAGATTATAATTTAATATATTGAATAATATTTGAATTTATAAAAAGTCATTACAAATATAAAATAATTTAAAATGTGTAAAGTATAAAAGTATATTATTAAAATCATTAAAAATTATATGTGTGTGTATTTCTTTAGAAAATGTTATATTATAAAATGTCATACAAACTAAGATAAAAATAATTATGTAAAAAGTATAATATAAAAATATTATATCATAAAATGTCATACAAAACAGTATAAAATAATTATTTAAAAAGTATGATATATATATATATATATATATTTCTTTACAAAATATAATATCATAAAATGTCACACAAAATGTTAAAATGAAATTTTGTTGAGAATTTGAATTTGAAACTGTATATAGCTTCATATTTTGAAAGCCATAACGTGCATTTGTAGATCTCAGTGTTTTTCTTTTTTCTTGTGATTATCCGGAACTCAGATGTGATTCTGTTTCATCACTTTGTGTTTTTGTGCTTTTTAAGCACTTTGGTTTCTCAGGGCATCTGCACTCAGGGTTATTTTTAATCTGCAGCAGCTGCAACATTTCACAAGCAAGAGCGAAATTTGTGTCAACAGTTATTTACAGAGACAGTAAACAGGCCCGGATCTAATCGCCGGATAACCCTCGTGTCCTGAGAGTGTGTGTGTGAATGTCTGAATACCAATCACTCAAGCTGTCATGATCTCCGGAACCTCAAGACGCAGGGCTATTCCAGGGTCCGGCTTTGGGTTTCATCTTTGTAATGTCTGAATACCAAGCAGGGTGTGTTGGTCTCCGGAGATGTGAGATGCTGCGGCTCTCTGGAGTTTTCTTGGCTATTTTCACCTCTGCTTCGAGCCGACAGACGCTGAGACTCGTCTAAACACGGTTACTGTGCAGCAGATACAAACTGAGGTCAGCTTAATGTTTAACCGGCATTCAGCACTGTGAAGATCGCTTTCCCACGATTTTTGTTTTTATAATATTAGTCTAGGTTTCCTAGACCAAAAACAACTAACTTTTCATATCCATATCCTACCCTTTTTCTGACCCTTTGGCCAGAAACGTTTGTGACGTCATAATCATGATGATTACTGATTGAGTTGTTTTTGTAGTTTTAAGTAAATTTTCTTGGTGACTGTAAAGCTTTTAGTTGTAAATGTATTAAATATTGTAGAATTTTTATATTATAATCTTTAAAATAGTTTTTATATATTCATAATTTGTATGATGTGTACATTATAATTGTATGCATAAAGTCATACAAAATATTATGAACATAATTAAAAAATTACGCTTTAATACACATTATTTAATTTTATGCATAAATTATATATATATATATATATATATATATATATATATATATATATAATAAAAATATAACTCAAATAATACAAATTTATATTTTATAAATAATTAAAAATATATTATAATATATTTTTATAATATACATAAATATAATTTATAATAATATACATTATTTAATTTTATGCAGTTAGGCGTCTCATTGTCTCCCGTCTCATTGTCTCCTGTGTGTGTGTGTGTGTGTAATTGTTTTGTTTATTTGTTATTATATTTTTATAAATATATTATAAAATAATTAATAATTAAAATGATTGTCATAATCATGAATTTAAGTGAATTAGTTGTTTTTGTAGTTTTTAGTAAATGTTCTGGGTGACTGAAGGTTTTAGTTGTGTGGTGTGTGTATATATATATATATATATATATATATATATATATATATATATATATATATATATATATATATATATATATATATATATATATTAAATATTGCTTTAATAAATTTTTTGTTTATAATATTTTGTAATACATTATTTAATATTTATAATTTAATTAATAACATAATTTTTCTAATAAAAATGCCGTACAAAATACTGTTTAAGTTAATTTACAAAATGTAACTAAATAAAAAGAAACACAATTGTATTCTATTTTATATGATAAATTCTGTGATCAGGAGATGTTTGTGTGTGCTGGAGCTGAAAATGAGAGTGACGTTTGTTCTCACAGAGAATATGAAGATCGTTTTCTGCATCTTGTTCGAGCACCAATTAAGCACACACCCGTCGGAGGCCCTAAAGTGTGAGATTTCACAGAAAACGCGTGAAATCTTGCAGACGAGGTTAAAATTACACCCGTCTCAGTGAGGCAGGTTCAGTCTGAGATCTCGTCACCTGTGTCAAGAAACACATTCACATTCACCCAATGCATATTTCATGCATACAGATTTCGTCCTGAGTGCTTGGCTGGATTTTCATGATTTAGATCCGTCCACTTCAAGCTGTGAGTGTAATATTTTCATTCAGAAACACTCTCATGCTGTTAATATCTGAATGTGTTTGTATTAATTTCAACATTTCAGAGCACCATTCAAATGTTGCATAACTTTTCTTGACCATTTGAGCACCGAAACGTTTTTTGAACAAGAGAAATGAGTTTGTAGAAACAAGCCCTTGTCTTCATTCCTGATCTGTTTGGGGAAGCTAATGGACCTCTTCTTGTTTCAGACTATATAATGAGATCAGATTGCAGTAATTGATATTCTAAAGCCATTTAAACATGCCTGCAGCAAACTCTGGTTTATTAAAGCAGTGAAGGGAACTAGCAGAAGTTTTCTTGATTATTCAAGCAGAATTTTAAAGGTGCTTGGACTCGGCGTGGGACAAACCCAGCAGAGCAGCTCTTATGTAATATATCTCATGATTAATAATCTTTGAATGCAAAAACATCAGTTAATGGATATTTACTTCCATTTCTCATCCAGTTTGAGCTTCCTCTGCCAGTCATTTTCTTACTGAGATTATAATTATTATTTATTTCAATTATTATTTTATTTATAGTGTATTTTATATATATATATATATATATATATATATGTGTGTGTGTGTGTGTGTGTGTGTGTGTGTGTGTGTGTATAGTAAATATAGTAAAACAGTGTGTATTATTATTTTAAGATGATAGTTTAATATCAATAAATAAAAAAATTAAAAAATAATTTACTTAAATTTAAATATTCTAAAGATAACTTATTGTTAAGGTTATTACTTATTATTTGTAATATTTTATTTTTTAATTATTATTTTTATTTTCAAATAAGTATGTATTTTTTATAATTCTTGACTGTGAAGTTTTTAGTTGTAAGTGTGTTAATTGTCGAAGTTTTTATTATAATATTTCTAATATTTTGTATATTTTTCAGAATATTTTGTGACGTATAGGTTTTGCATTACATGCATTACATATAAAAAAAATTCATACAAATACTACTAAAATATAATAAAATAATAAAATAATATTAATTGTATATATATTTATTTACTTAAATATATTTTTATAGCATTTTAAATGATGTATACATTTTGCTTTTGTTTGACAAAAAATGTCATACAAATATTATTAAAATAAAAAATAAATATAGTAAAATAGCATGTATACTATTTTATTTTAAATAACATTTTAAGATATCAATTCAGTATTAATGTATAATAAAGATATTCAAAACATTTTTAAAAATTAATTTAAATGCTTGAATATTAATTTAAATATTTTAATATAACATTAAAATATTGCAAGATTTTCTAAAGGTGTTTGCATGTACATGAAGTCTTTAGGCAGTGCTTTAGCATGAACACATTCAGCTGTATAACAGACTGAATCTGTGGGCTTTAATGTAGTCTATATTTCAGTTATAAGTCAGAAACATCTGTCACTGGCCTGATCACTGCACTTTCATTTCAGCCTCATCAGCAGTTCTGAACAGATGCCCAACATATGCCCAACACCTTCATTCACATTATTTCAGGAACAAATAAAGCTGATTTATGATGCGTGTTTTCAGAGGATCTGTGGTTATATATATATAAATAATAATACTAATAAAGCTAGAATGACCTGAACACCTGTGAGTGATACAGAACGCGAATTTGCCAGGTTATGTCACCTGAACAGGGCATGACAGATGTTTTCGGTAAATAAGATCCATACAGATGCTCATATGGTTCAGAGGTGTATTTCAGTGGATTCAGGTGTCTGTGGGGCGGCTCAGATCTGGGCGTGTTCATGAATGACGCGGCTGGGTTATATCAGGACTCAGTGAAGACTCTTGATTGCCATGGCGATAAGTGATGAACAGGAGGTAATTATCCACTCTATATTTGATTATATGACTCCTTTACGAGGCTGTTGGGGCAAATGAGGATCGTTTAAAAACCTCCAGCTAGTTTGCAGACGAAACTGGGGTGTCCACTATTTTTGGTTTTTCTTGGTATGCATGAGCTCATTCAGATAGATAAGCATGAATTCAAAGTCTGAAAATCACCCAGAGAATATAATCTTCCGTCTGTAACCTGGTGAGCTGCTTATCTAGACAGCACTGTTTTGGCCAAAATTAGCACCACATCCATCCATCCAGATAAAGGCAAGCCCAGAATGCATTGCTCCAAACAGAGATAGTGGACAAGGTAAATTATGAATACATTTAATTTCATTCTGAATATATATATATATATATATATATATATATATATATATTTTTTTTTTTTTTTTTTTTCTCATTTCAGTTTGAGTTTCCCTCTACCAGGCATTTCTAAATATTTTCTTGTGCCACTAGATGATATATAATATAATATAATATAATATAATATAATATAATATAATATAATATAATATAATATTAATATAATATAATATAAATTATAATATAATATTTTTAATATTTAATACATTTAACAGATAAATTGTGTGTATGTGTGTGTATATATATATATATATATATATATATATATATATATATATATATATATATTATATATATATATATATATATATATATATATTTATTTTTATAACATTTTAAGATGTCAGTTCAGTGTTAATAAATAATAAAAAAAATTAAATAAAAAATACTGATATATATATCATGATGTTATGTGTCACAATAAATAAAAAAAAAATACTAAAATTTCTCAAAAAACCACTAAATAAAAAAAAAGCCCTTGTTAGGAAACTCTTAAACAGAGCGTCAGATCAAAAACTTATAATGTATATATATATATATAGTATGTGTGTGCATTTCTAAGAGCATTGTAATTTTATTTATTTATGTATTAAAATATGTTTTGCTTATACAGCCAATAAAATATATCTGAAATATGAGCATTATGTGAGGATTATGATTGTATATTTATTTATATATAAAATACATTTGCGTATATATAGGTCATAAAAATAAATGCTATACACACACACTATTTTTTACTGTAGATGTGTCTGTTTCTAAGAGTATTATGATTTTATATGTTTATATATATTTAAAAAAACTATAATTTCTTTTTTTTTAATGTGAAATATGGACAGGAAGTGTTCTTGTGACAAGCTTTGTGTATAAAATCTTAAAGCCCTAAAATCTTCCCCTTTTGTCGGATTTGTTGTGGTTTCAAGTAACGACACCCGTTCACCTGCAGGCCCCTGCACTCCCGTATCACTACCCATAATCCCAGGCCTGTATCAGTAGACGAATCATCAGATCCTCGCATGCAGGGCTTCCCTGCTGTCATATCACCATCTCACACTGGATCGTACAATTTATGCAACGGGCCTCCGGGCTTTAATAGTGCACAAAACCCGATTACAGAGGATTATCTGTTTGTGCAGCCCCGCCCCCATCACTCTCACTCCGCCCCCAAGGGGCGGGGCATCCGTGAGTCACACCGTAAACAGTAGATCCAGATGGGTCCATGCTAAGCAGCTTAGACTCACATTAATCATGTGGCTAAGTTGCTGTCGTTGGTGTGCAGTGTTGTGCTAAGGGTCCGCGCACACAATAAATATGGGTTAAAGCTGGCGACACAATATGGCAGTGTGTGTCACGCCAGCCGGAACATGAGCTCACTGATAACTAACATATTCTCATGATTCCCAAACTGTCACGGTAAGATTTCTGAGCAGAATCGATTGTGGAAGGAGCTTTATTTTCCAGGCTGAGACAGTCATAGATGTCCCACTCTTTCTCTCGTCCTCAAGGCCTGTTTAAGCTTATTGTGTCATTACACGTCGTTAGCAGGCCTGCTGACATACACAACACCAACTGCTAGAGGGATTTGAATTATTTCAACCTGCAAAGATAAAAAGCAGTTATTCTTATATTTATTTATTCTTGCTTGTATTTATTTCTGTATTTATACATTTATTCGTTAATTTTTAATATTTGGAGGACCAAACCTGCAAAAATAAAAAGCAGTTATTGTTATATTTATTATTGCATGCATTTATTTCTGTATTTATTTATTTATTTATTTATTTATTTATTTATTTATACATTTATTAATTGATTATTAAACTTTGGAGGACCAAACCTGCAAAAATAAAAAGCAGTTATTGTTATATTTATTTATTTATTTATTTCTGTATTTAATTATTTATACATTTATTTATTCATTTTTATTCTTTGGAGGACCAAACCTGCAAAAATAAATAGCAAGTAAACAAAGCTTAAATTTTATTCTTTAATTTATGTTGTATTTTATTTATTTATTTATAATTTTTGCAGGCATTTTCTGCTGTTATTTTCCTCTTTCACACCTGTCATCTCCTCCTCTTTCTTGTTCTTGTTCTCTTATTCTCTCCTGCCTTTGAAGAAATGGATTGAAGCGTCTATTCTTTCTGTCTGAACAGAGCAGAAAAGCGTATCCTCGTCTGACCGAGGAGATCGGCCTAATCTGGTAATCTGTGTGAAATGTGCCGCACACGTTTATCTGGTGACTCCCTCTTCCCATATCATCTCGTGTAGTTTACATGCGTTTTTATTTTTTTCTTTCTACTGTATCTTTAAGACTTCTATGAGCAAATGTTAAAAGTGTAATTTTCGGCTCACATACTGACCTAAAATTGGTAATATACATATTAACTGGTTTTATTCAAGCCAAAAATATTATTTAACATCACAGAATCAACACAAAAGGCATTAATTGATACCAACAAAACCTTTTTTTTAATGGATTAAATCAGTGTAGCATGTCACACTGTAAAAGAAAAGAAAAAATAAGTTAAAATAAAAAATGAATAAAATCTAATAGAAAAGTAGAAATTATAGAAGCATTATAAATGTAAATAAATATAGTTTTAAATAATTTTAGATGGATTAGCATGTCACACTGTAAAATAAAATAATTAAATAAAATATAAAGAATTACAGAACTATTAAAATTTATCTTAAAATAATTTTAGATTACGTATAGCAGGTAACACTGTAAAATAAAATATAATTATAAAATATATGTCAAAGATACGTAAAAGAAATGTAATTTACAGTAATTTTAGATGGAATATAACATTTTACACTAAAATAAAAAAAATAAATGAATTTAAAAAATGTAGTTTAAAATAATTTTAGATTGAATATAGCATAAATAAAATAGAAAATAAAACAAAAAAATGTGCAAAAATTAAAAATGTATTAAAATACAAAGAATTATACAACCATCAAAAATGTAGTTTAAAATCATTTTAGATGGAGTATAACATTTTACAACTACAACATTTCAAAAATAAAAAGCAGGTTTTTACAGTGTAGTCAAGTCTTTCTGAGTACGAAGTAAAACGAGTCACTTTAAATGTTCCCTTAAACACACTGGACCTTATTTATTTCTCTTTGTATGTGTAAAGTGAGTCTGTGCATGCCATATATTGACTCCTTTCGGTTTTCCACAATCACAAACAGTGTCAGGATCCTCTCAGAGCTCTTTGGGAATCTCAGATCCTCTGCCTAAACGTCCGTGTGACTGTTTGTTGTCGCATCTCTCGCACCGGATGGCAAAGATCTCCTCAGCATCTGTGACAGAAATAGAGCGCTGAATGCTGAATTTGAGCACGGCAATTAAGAAATGAATGTAGCCCGTTCTTCCCAGGGCCCTGGGAAAGATAAAGAGATGAAAGGGTGAAGCGCTGGGATGAATAGCTCGTCTGATTGAGGAGGACATGATGGAGGGCTGTGGGTTGGATGAAAGACTAGTGTGGAGGGATCGGCTGATGTCAGACGCGGTAAACGCTGGCAGAGATTTATTTTAACATGCTCTCAAACATCTTGTGTGTTAAAAGCAAAAGGAGTGAAGTCATGTACGCTTTTGAAAGGCTGTCCACAAAAAGTGCTCTATATATATTTTAAAAACACTTTTACAACACATCATTATAAGAATAACAACTTTTTTATTTACTCTTTTTTACTTACTTGTAATAAAAGTGCCTGGTTTAATACTGTGTCAATTCTATTTCCCAGGGAACAAAATTAGGTTATAATAACGTTGTTGGAACATTGTTTTGAAATGTTGCAAAAATGTTGGAATGTCCAGTGATTATAACATTATTTGAAGGTTACACAAACGTTCTACTAACTTTATTTTTGCCTAAAATATAATTTTTTTTTTTGAATGTTTCTTTTTTGAAATTTCACAAACGTAAAAATGACGTTTTCTTGTAGTGATTAGAACATTTAAAAGTTACAAAAACTTTTCTCAGAATGTTCATCAATTTCAAAAAACATCATGAGGACGTTCCAAAAATGTGTTTTTTGTCATTGTGAGAATGTTTATGACGAACAAATAACATCAGAAGAACATACGGAGAATGTTGTTCTAACGTTATGAGAATGTATATCAAATATTACGTTATTAGGATATTACATAAACATTACTTTAAGAACGTTTTGTCCTAGCTTTTTAAAAACGTTAGTTTCCCATTAGCTGGGTTTATATCACAGAATTTCAAATGTAAAATTGCCGGGTACTTACAATATGACGTTTAAGAAAACAAAAATTCAGTAGTCTTACAACCAAGTTTATGGAGGATAAATGATACAAAACTAAAACATGTTCTAAGAACGTTTTGCCAACATTGCCACTAAGTTATGAAAATGTTATTTCTGAATGTTCGCTCAACATCGTTTTTTTAAATGTATTTAAAATAGTTTTTTTTTTATTGGTTATGTGAATAAGAAGAGAACGTTCAATTCCACAGCGCCATGGGAACGTTACATTTTTGTGTTCTCTGAACATTCTGAAAAAAAATCAACATTTAAATAAACGTTAGATTAACCTCCAACTGAAATGATTCATTCTCAACATTTGAGAACTCTGAACAAACATTTATTTATCTATTATATTTAAATCTTAATTATTTTAATCTATTTATTAATTCATTTAAGCTTAATTTTATTTTTACAATTTTTAGAAAACAAAAAAATCACATTCAGCTTTTTAAGGTAATTCACTTTTTTTTTCCAGATAATTTTCTGATCTTTTATAAGCAGCTCTGTGTCTTCAAGCACTTATATATTCTTGATAGAATTATATCTTTCTCTCTGTTAGTACTGAGGAAATCATTAGCCTATGTAAGCGATTTTTGATTAAATCTGTGCTTTGGTCATTTATTTCGAATACAATGTCATATACGGAGCTCTCCAAACTCCTGAACAATTTTCTTCCATTTCCCAGGCATTATTTCTCATAAATATTTATGAGGGAGATCTATTGGAATATAAATCCTGGAATATTTATCACACAAACTGAATAAGGCAAGCTGGTTTTCCTGGAGCTGATCTCTCTGATTGTATCAGTATGAATCAGTGGTAATGATTTTCAGATTTAATCCTCATTCATAACGTCTGAATCTCGTCTAATGAGCATTTGGGGCCTGATGATCAAAGTGGGCATGTTCTGTCATACATCACTGTTGCGCTATGTGCTAGTTAATTGTAGATTATCACTCGATGTGGTTATGAATGCCGTCTAGAGAATTTAAAGATCGGATCTCTGGAGAGCAAACACAGCGAATAATTCATATCAGAAAAGCCTTGGCTCTCTATTGATTGACTTCTGAAACAAGATTAATAAAGTATCTTGCCTTTGCTTGCTCGTAAGTTTCATGTTTGACGTGTGTGTATATTAG
>NC_056586.1:22088385-22143385 GCF_018340385.1 Cyprinus carpio | reverse complement strand
AGGATGGCAGTAAATTGCTCAAAAATGGCAGTAAACGATTTCTATTTTCTAATCTTAAATAATTGCTGATCTCTTTTGAACTTTCCTATTCAATCCATTTCATATCCTCATTTTTTGCCCCTCCCACCCTCCTCACACAGAAATATTATGCTCAACATTGATAATCATCAGAAATGTTTCTTGAGCAGTAAATCAGCATATTAGAATGATTCCTGAAGATCCACGTGGACACTGAAGCTGGAGTAATGATGCTGGGAAATACACAGAAAATAATACAGTTTTGCAAATTTTCACATAGAAAAAAGTTTTTTAAAATTGTAAAAAAATATTACACTATTTTTTACTGTATTTTGCTCAAATAAATGCAGCCTGCAGAGCAAGAAGAGACTTATTTCAAAAATTTAATACAATCTTGACTGACCCCAAACCTTTGAGAAGTAGTTACAATAAAGATGTATATACAAAAATGATTGTCATAAATATAAATGTTTTCAAGGTTTCCAAATTATTGTAGTTTTGTAAATGTGATCAGATAAAACATTAAAACTAATAGTGCACATTTCGTAAGGGGACATTATTCCACAAAGAAAAAAAACTTCATTAATTCACAATCTAATCAAAGATAGTGTTGATATCACCAAAACCAATTAAATTTCAACTTTCAAGTGCTGTTTTAATCCCATCCTAGATTTTTCCTCCACTCGTCAAATTAGGGAAGTAAAACGGGTTTTGAATGCTGCTTCGCGCTGGCTAATCAAAGAGAGCACAGAAAATGGTTGTGAAAACATAGACAAACATAGTACAGATGTAAAATATAAGCACTTTTAGTATCTTCAGACGAGCATCACTTACTGTCAGAGGTCCAGATGCTCGTGAGTCAGTCGTAGGAAGGCCCTCATCCAGGGGGAGATCTCCTGATAGCCGAGGGAAGCTTCTTATCAGCACGAAATTTAACGTGCCGTGAGTGAGAGAGGCTATTTTTATCCTCACAATATGGCTGCCCTGCCAAGCACTCTGGGATAGCAGCCAAACGCGGTGAGGACGTGCCAGGTAACGGTCTGCTACCTGTGGGAGTGATCTCACATCACACCACGTCCAGTCCTGTCCTCACACACAGAGGCTGCTTTACACTGCAAGTCTTAATGCACAGATCCCATCTTTTGACCCGCCTGTTTACATTCACTTTAGACACGACTGGTATCCGATATCACAATGATTGTCTGATCACTATACTGTTATCACTTTACTATGCACATGGTAGACCCTCAGGGTTTGAATTGCCATGCTATTAAAATTATTTACATAATTCACATCAAGTGGCCATTATTATTTGCCAGCAACAGCTGTCATGGATGTGGTGAAATAAAGTAGCACCGAGATGACATTTATTTAAATGAATTTGAATGAATTATATTTTATCTATATCTCATTAGAGGTAGAATTCTTTGGTGAAATAAAGTAGCACCGAGATGACATTTATTTAAATGAATTTGAATGAATTAACAAAAACACGCAAGTGAGTGTGAAGCTTGCAAACAAGTGAAAGTTAGCACCTTATTGCTAAGAAATATAATGTAGCTTTTAGTAGCGAAGCTGTTGTATTTATAAAATTCACCGGGCAGGGGTTGAACACCAGTTCCTAAATGTGCAAAGTGTTCATGTCAATAAAATGTGAGCGCAGACACTAGCGCTCAGACGCTGCTTTTTCAGAGCTCAGGAAGGCAGTGGAATTCCTCGTTAGATTTCATTGTAAGTAAATTTTTAGTATAGGAGGACATGTTTATATATATATATATATAATCTTCCCAAATTGTCCAAAATGAGTTGAAAAATATCAGCATATCGGATATCGGCAATCAACTTGAACTAAAACAGACTCAATAGATGTTACAGTAAGACAATAAGAGGAATAAAATGAATGAACGTTAAAATGAGCATCATTGAATCTTGGGAGAGTTTGATGAGAAATGTTTGAGATCATATTGAGATCTCTGATACTAAAAACATACAAGTAAAGAATAATGTACATCCTGCTGGTTGTTATCGCCGGAATAACCCGATATTCTGCAGTAACAACTGGCTGGATGTAGATAATCACGCTTATTACATGGTTACTTGCCACATAAGGAAATATTTAGACAGGAAATATTGATTTGAGTTGAAACCGATAACTGATATGTAGAACCGATATTTTTATTTTCAACTTTTTTCTTTTCTTTTTCATCTTATTATCACAACAATAAAACCATAGCATGTTTTTATAGCAACAATCATATTTACAATATGTTACCATTTTATAAAAAAGATTAAACTATAAAAAGCAACAATCATATTAATAATATTTTACAATTAAAAAAAAACTATAAGAAAGCAACATTTTACAGTTTTATGAAAAAAATATTAAACTATAAAAAAGCAACAATAATATTAACTTTGTTACAGTTTTATAAAAAGAACGATTATAAAAAATAACAATAGGTAACATTTTGTTTTAAAAATGATTTATATTTTCAAATTTTTAAATTGTTTTAATAAGTAAAGAAAACTGTAGCGTATTGAGTGTTGAGCGTAAATCCAGGAATAAGTCTTGCATGCATTCTTTTATTGGTGGATCCGATAAACAAAACCGATCTGAAAAATGAATATCGGAAAAATATATTGGTGAAACCGATTATCGGTTGATCTCTTATTTTGTGTCCACAGAGTGAAGGCGTCACTGGGCGGAGTGTGTGAGTGATGATCACTGATCTGAGTCTTTAATGGTCTTTAATGTTAAACACTGAGCTAAACTGTTCTCAGATCAGCGGGTGTTTTTAACAGAGGAGTGGGAGGGACTGATGAAGCTTTGCTTGTTTTAGAGGACTGAAGAAAAGGTGTAAGAATAACCTTTGAATTGAATGTTTTTGCTGAAGTGGAATTGTGCAGAGCAGGTACAGACTGAACTTCACCGTTCCCAACTGACCTTTATTAACAGTATGACATCATTTCCTGCCTAGGCAACATTTTTTTGGAATCATGGCCGAGTTCCAAATGCTGCATTCAATGTTATCCGAGACTGACCGAGTGTGAGTGTGCACCTGTGTTCAGAAGTTGGGGTTGGAAGATTTTTTCATGCTTTTGAAAGAAGTCTCTTCTGCTGACCAAGGCTGCATTTATTTGACCTAAAAACAGTAAAAATAGTGAAATATTATTACAATTTAAAATAGCTGTTTTCTATGTGAATATCTGTTAAACGGTAATTTATTTCTGTGATGCGCAGCTGTATTTTCAGCATCATTATTCCAGTCTTCAGTGTCACATGATCTTCAGAAATCATTCTAATATGATGATTTGCTGCTCAAGAAACATTTCTAAATATTATCAGAAGCATTTCTTAGAAAAAAAAATCTTTTGTAACATTAAAAATGTCTTTACTGACACTTTTGATCAATTTAATGCGTCCTTGATGAATAAAAGTATTCATTTCTTTAAAAAAAACTCGGGATTCACGTGAAGTGTGAAAAGCCCTTTAAATGCCTAAAAATTATGTCTAAAAAGGCAACTCGCTTAGTTTTGAGACACAGCCGTCATTTTTATTGTGTTGTTCATGTTGTTCTGTTGGTTTTGTCCAATTTTGTCTTTCCTCTTCATGATACAAAGTGAGCAGGTGGCTTCTTGCTATGACCAACATCCTGTAAACATGGACAGTGTGTGTGTGTGTGTGTGTGTGTGTGTGTGTGTGTGATATGTGTGAAGGGAGCAGGAGGTATACAGTATCACTTCCTTCTTTACATTCTCTCTTTTAAAAGATTCATAGTTTTTAATAAAGCAGTGTAAGTTTTTAGGCCATTTAGATTTTTTTAAGGCACATAAAGTCACTAAATATTGAGCATAACGTCTTAATATGTCTAAGTTAAAATGTTTCAAAGCTAAACATGTCAACTTCTGTCTCAACCAATGGAGTGAGTTTGGAGGCGGGACTATCTGTTTGACTGACAGATGGCGTAGACGGTTTCGGGAAACCTGTTTGAAAACAGTAACATTTGCTGCGGTTACCCAGTTTTAAAGTGTCTCATTTGGGTGGTGAGATATTAAACACAAACACACACAGCTGACACAGTGATGATGATTTATTTATATGCATTAATATGCAGGTTGATGGGTCTGCTGTTTATTTCAGGCGCATCAGAGCTTTGATTAAAGGCGTGCTGTGCGCTGTTCAGGACGTGTGAACTGATATTAAAGAAACACTGATGGTGGCATTTCACATCATGTTCTTTTCAGATTCACTTTACTATCTGAAAATGGGCAAAATTAAATATTTAAAAAATATTTTCCACCTGACCATAATCAGACGTTATTTAAGTTATTCTGAGTTTATTAAAATAATTTTCCTCTAAAATTACAAGAAACATGATAGCAAGTTATTGTGAGAGTTACTCTTATTTTATCTTATTTGTATTTATTCTTATTCTATATTTGAAATGTTTTTTAGGAAGAGCAATCGAGTTTCATTCATAATCCGTTCTCGTAAGAGATTATCAGATGATCTTGTCTGTGTTCATGATGTTCACAGTACTTTGTGCAGGTGCTTGAATTGTAACTCATTCATACATAGAGAGAGAGAGAGAGAGAGAGAGAGATTGGGGGGCCGTGAGATGACAGATCCACCTCCTTCCCTCCTTTCTCTCTCTCTCTGGAGCGGGACTCTCCTGCATTAATAAACACAAATGTTGCCATTAGCAGACAGCTAGCGATGGAGACGGGAGCTTCTCTCCATAAATACAGAAACACACTAAGCAGGTGTCAGAGTGCTCTTTTACTCCTGGCAGCCCACAGAGAGACGGATTGTTTTTGTCTGGAGAAGTGGGGTAGAAACACACTCACACACACTGCAGAATGCAGCACTTCTCACCGGATGAAGATCACTGTGGCTATACATAGAAAAGAATACTAGTACTGTTTCTGTAGTATGCAGTGTGCACATTGTGCAGATTTTCTGCATGCATGAAAAAAATACCCAGATGACCTTCTACATTTTCCAAAATATGGCATTTGCAACAGAGCACACTGTGTGAGATGCTGTATCCCACAATGCAGTGCACTTGATCCGACCTTCCAGTGTAAGAAATGAACTGTAAGCAACGTCAGCTTTCCTGACTCGTTGTTTGAGCAGACTGCCAAAATTTAATGCATTTTTACACTAAATTAAAAATGGAAAATAGTTTTGTTTGCATTTTTTAAATTTGAATTATTATTATTATTATTTCTATTTATTTATTTTTTATAATTGGTGTGATCTTCCATTTACATTGTGACAAATGAACAGTGATGTCAGCTACAATTTTAATATTTCCTTGACACATTGTTTGGTCATACGTCATACGGTTTCACATGCTGATTTTTAAATAGTTACAGGTGTTTCACTCATAACTTGAAATGCATGAGCCTGTTTTATTAGTCTTTGTTTCAGAGTAGAAAACTGTGAGTGTGTAATTTGATTGACAGAACGCAGCTGTAGTCTGGTGGGCTTTAAACGCTGCTGTGTATGAAACAGGATTACAACAATCCACAACACCGAGATTATGTGTGTGAGGATCCTTTGTGGATTCATTTGAGCTCGACTGTAATTAGGATCTGTGAAATGCATTAGTTACGTACAGAATGGAGTTCAGTCTAACTGTATCCCAGAATGCAATGCACTCAATTAGCAAATGTAATTTTTGGGTTTAAGTAGTATACAGTGTATCCTGTGCAGTATGTTAGTAGTCACTCACTGATAACTTACAGCTGGGGAGGATCTGACTTCCTCTCATGTGATTGGCCAGATGATAATCATGTGATATTGTGTTAACGAGGCTGCTCATCTCTTCTGATTAGAGGCATTGTGCTGTTCATGCACATGCTAATCCAATCAAATTCATGAATGTAGATGTTCTTCTTAAAATAAACAATAGAACCATAAATAGCATTAAATATATAACTGCACACCTGGTTAAATCATGTTTTATAGATGATCGATGTTCATAATGAGCCTGAGTTCAGATAACACCCACAGACCTCTGAGGACATAACCCAGTTGAAGACGTTTAATGCGTTTAGCTCATGCAATATTTGATATGGTGATTGTGTTTGACCTAATCACACCGTCAAAACAGGATGTGACTTGGTTTGTTTTTACCCAGCTGGCATTTCTACAATTACACAATGACATGCATCAAGATTGAATCAGTTGTGATTTTGCAAATTGAATCTACGTTGATACTGCAGTGTTATTTCAACGTCTTTCAAAATTCAAAATTCAGTGTTGATTTATAAGTATTTTTGGTAAAACTTTACAACAAGGTTTTGTATGTTAACATTAGTTAACTGCATTAGTAAACATGAACTAACAATGAAAATACTTCTAAATCAAAAGGTAAATCTCTTAATATTCTTTTAAAATTTCAGTGTTGATTTTTAAGTATGTTTGGTAACACTTGACATTTTTCTTTGACATTAGTTAACAAAAACTAACAATAAAAATACTTCTAAAATATTTGTCATTTTTGACATTTAATATGTTATTCTAATCAAAAGTTGCATCTGTTAAGATCATTTCAAAATTTCTGTCTTAATGTTAAATCTTAATGTTAAATTCAATTTTCTAATACATTATTAAAGTGTATTAAAACATTAATGGACCTGAACTAACATTGAAGAGTCATATTCATATTTTTATTAACTAACATTAACAATGATTAATAAATTCTTTAACAAACGAGTTGCTCATTAGTAGTCAATGTTAGTGAATGCATTACCTTCCTGTGAAGTGTCACTGTATTATGTAACGTTTTACAAGCGTTTAGCATGAAACATTGTTTCAGATTGTTTCAGTGTAGAGGAAGCATTGTATAGTAAAGGCATAGATACAAGAGTTATTGTAAAGTTTTATATTATAGATCACAACTTTTTTACAACCAATTCCCATTAAACATTATAACAAAACATTGGGCTAGATTCACATTATTTCAACCACTTTTGCTGAATGTTGAAAGTTGCAAATAGGGATGCACCGAAAATTATCAGCCGAAAATGGCAGAGAGAACAAAACACAATGCAGCATCACTTAAGAATGTCTCATGAATTTATTGCTGTCTAAAAATATCTGGATGAACAAATGAACAGAACGTCATACATTTTGTATTGTGTTCAAGTGAGAGTATGTGTGTGTTTTAAAATATGTTTCCATTATGTGTAATTAATGTTCTCAATAATTGAAGCGAGTGCATATATTACCTGCTGGCTGTGTGTTTAATATGCATGATATTTTTCACTCGTGTGTGTGTGTGTGTGTGTGCGTGTGTGTTTTCTCCTCAGTGTGTGTGCGTGCGCTGGAAGTGACGGTGAGTCAGAGCAGTGTTCAGGTGGCCAGAGGTCAGGCGGCCGTCCTGCCCTGTACGTTCACCACCAGCGCCGCCCTCAATAATCTCTACATCATATGGATGGTCACACCGCTGGCCAACGCCAACCAGCCAGAGCAGGTGATAAACCAAACCACACACAGACATATCAATCTTAACCACACTAACATGCAATGTGCTGTATTTTGGAGTGCAACAATATTCAGCAGGAAGCAATTCAGGAAAGTGCTTTATCATTGCTATAAGGATTAACCCAACCAATGCATTTTCAGTCTGCATGCAACTTTTTTGACCTGGTGGTATGTAAGCTTCATAACTTAATATTTTTTCAGCTAAAACCATATTGCATCTGACTAATAACTTCTTAGAAACATGGTGAATGTGCAAAGATTTCAATGTTTTACAGTGTTATGTTTTTTACTACATTAACCTCCATTTTGATCATTAAAAAATTTAGAAATTCTTTCAAAAATTGGTGTAATGCAAGAAAAAATATATTATGAATATTTGTGAGAAATTTTATTGAAATATATTATTATGTGAAATTTATAGAACATATAATGAGAATTACCACGACTTTATTTAATTAAATTTACATTTAATTAAAAGTAAACTCATGAAACCCAAATATTAATTTTCTGACAAAATAAATATTAGTCTGAAATACCAAACTAAATATATTAATTTTACTTCTGAATAAACTTGACTTTCAGATAAAGACAGATTTGTCATGCGTGGTAACGAGTGAAATTCAGTCCTAAAAGTTTGCTATATATAGGAAATAGGCTAAATGTAATTTGCAAAAAGTATTCTTAGAGGACTAATCTTAACTCATAGATGTACAAAAGGTCTTAATAACATCATGCTTAAAAAAAGCTTTCACAGTTAATACCCAGAGAATGCAAAAGGTGTTGCTATTTTTTTTTAAATGGTAATATATTTTAAAAACATCATTAAAAAAATAAAAAAAAAAAGATGTGTATTTTGATAGTCTTCAGTACATATTTGCAATGTATTTTTTGTTTTACTAAAAAAAACCATGGATTTTTTATACATTGGTAGGGTTAATTGGAAAAGTACTGAAAGAAGCCGAGTATTATGAGGAACATACATTTTGCTTAAGTCAGTAAAAGCTCAGCATACCTTTCATTGATTTTTGAAATGGGAATGCTGTAATTTTGTTGCTTGTGGTGTTGATGGAGTGTTAACACAATGATTTCATGTTTCATATTTCATGGTTTCCACTTTTAGTACATTTGTTTTTTCCCTCTCAAGTCTCTCTTTGTAAACAGCATGTGACTGTAGACTTCCTGTTGAGATTTTGCACCTTCTCTGTGTTCATTAACGGACTGAGAAAGCTGAAGGGAAGGGCGGAATCACGAGCGTGTCGGTCGGATGCTGAGACAGAGCCAGTGATTCATTTACTTAAAACATGACCGTCATCTGACTTTGTGCATGGATGCAGTTCAGCGCCCCGTAAACACACAGCAGAATGACCAGCAGCCCTCCACAAACATTTCCATGTTTACTGCTGGACTATATATACAGAAATGGCAAATAAACAAACAAGATCAAGAGAAACTGCAAACCCGGGTCACGGCACCAGAAAACAGTCGTAATTATTTTTGCAGGCCGTTCTAATGATAATTGTTTATGCTTGCTATATTAGAATATAATCAATCGGCACATTCATTAGTTTTAGACTAATGAGACTTACCTCATTGAGAACGGTCATTTGCACACAAGGAAAACTGCTCTTTATTTTTCTGAAAAGCTCTTTAGAGAAGCGGTTTCATACATCACGTGTTTGGTGTTGTAGTTATTCAGAACTAGAGCGGATTAAAGATGAAGTAGTCACACCTGAGCACCTCAGTTAGCACGAATAAACAGCAACATTTGAAGCTTTTCAAGCTTTTTAACATAGCTGATATAATCACACAATGCCTAAAATTAACACTCGCCAAGCACCAATGTGAGGAGAATTATCTCCAGTGGCCAGTAAAGTTTTTTTTAATTCTAATAAGGTCTGAGATATGTTAAATTTAATATTAACAATAATAACATTAAAAATATATTACAAATCGTTATTTTTATTATTATATAAAATATTATTATTAAGTTTAAAAGTATAAATTGTTAAATATTTTTATAATTTGATTTAATAATAATATAGTATTATTCACCTTGTTTAATGGCCTTTATTGTAAGCTTCAAAGCGCATGTTTATTCGCCTCGTCCTTATGTTCCATCTGATTATTTGCATAAATGACGCAGGGCAAACCCCATTCCCTGCTGCCCACAGACAACACACACACACACACACACACTCTCTCTCTCTCACAGACACACACACACTCTTACCTGTAACTCTGTGAAGATAACCTGAACACACACACTCTCTCTCTCGATAACTTGAACACACACACTCACACACACGCTGTCTCTCTCACAGACACACACACACACACACACACACACACACACACACTCTTACCTGTAACTCTGTGAAGATAACCTGAACACACACACATAAACTCTCTCTCACGAACACACACACACACACACACACACACACACACACACACTCTTACCTGCCAACTCTGTGAGAATAACCTGAACACACACACTTTCCTTTACACACACACACACACACACACACACACACACTCACACACACCTGCCTCCAAGTGTTTCAATATACCATCAACAAACAAATCTTCTGCACTAATTAACCCAGAGCTGCACAGGCTAGACACAGCAGCTGCTCATTACACAAGCACAAACACACACACACACACACACACACACACACACACCATAAATATACAACCACACATGCACACGCTGTCTGACAAATTCAAAAGACATTGTGTTTCGAATCCACTTCAGCAGTTTACACTATTGTCTAATTAGCATTTTTTTATTTTTCAAAGACTTTGGTGCTAAACAGTGTTATTTTCGTATCATTTATATACTATAGTGATGTAGTATTTTTTAACATTTTGAATTATTTTTTTCTATTTTATTTTTTATTTTATTTCTAGTTTTTGTAATTTTATAATGTGAATTGTTTTTATTTTATTTAGCTTTTCAGATTTCATTTGTAGTCCATTTCATCTGTTACATTTTTATAATTAATTAAAAATAAATACATTTTTATTTTAATATTATTGCTCAGCGCTTCATATAGGTGAGGGATTTAGGCCTCCGTGTCTTTAGCATATGTAGAGCTTATCATAAAGACACATGTTATCAATCCGTCTGAGCTGCTTCTGATCAGAACATAAACTCTTCAGTGTCTTCAGTCGTCTGTGTTTGCCGTAATCCTCTACATTCATAGCAGATGTAGGTGTGTGTACAGGTTCAACACCAAATCCTTTGTTCATTTGCCAATTCAGCTGAGTCATGCACTAATTAATTAACTATTACATATTTTAGTATGCAATTTTATATTTGTTTCTGTCGTGTTTGTGTTCGCCTGCATAGACGTGCTACAAACGTGTTTGTGAAGTGACTGAATCAGGGAAGAACATGCAGTAATAGAGATCTGACCTCTGAATGGGGCGGGGGCAGATGAGACGGTTAGGGGGAGGGGTTATGATGTGGCAGCCATGATGGGCGGAGACAAGGCCGTCTTAGCAATGGTGACTCCATTTCCTAGTCCTCACTGCAAAACAGCGGGAGAAAGCGCTTAGTTTTCCTCTTCAGTGTTTATTTTAGTATCATTGAGATAATTTGAAAGTTTTATTAATATTTTAGGTATTTAATTTTTATACGTTTTTTGTTTTAATTTTAATTTTACTTAAAATTTTTTGTAATTTTGCTGTATTTTATTTATTTAGTTTTTGCTTTTTAATAATGTATATCTTTATAGTTATTTTTAAAATGAAATTAAATAAGTTTAAAGATTTTTGATATTTTCTATTTTTTATTGTGTTATTTCATTTAATTGTTGTGGGGTTATTTTATTTCAAGTAATAATTTTTTTTGGTTGGTTTGATGTTTTTTTTTTGTTTTTGCTTGTTTTTTTTTTTTTTTCTCTCAGAATTGCCAGATATAAACTCCATGAATCTGCAAAGCCTAAACTCAAAATTCAAAAATCAAAAAGTCATGATTGAAATATATAGTCGTCGGAGATTGCAGAAAAAAGTCAGAATTCTGAATTCAACATATCAGAATTGCGGAGAAAAAAGTTGAATGTGAAATCTTCCAATTATTTGCATTAAAATATTACACTTTCAAATTCGAACTACTTTCAGCTGACAGTGATGATGTCATTGTCCACATTTTGCATATTGATTGTGATGATTGGTCACTGTAGATGTCTTTTTGCTCGGTTGAAGCAGATGTATATCTGCGAAAATGATGGCGAGGCTGCTGAGGGCCCTGGTGATGCATCGACTGCAATAGAAAGAGCTCATTCATAATGTGCACTATTGAGACGTTATGATGAATTAGGTGGCTGAGTAAACATGCATTAGAGCAACACTCGTTATGTGCTGCAGACAATAGATACCTATACAGCACTCCCATAAGTTTTCCTATTACCCAGCTCATTATCACACACACACACACACACACACACCTCACTCATGGCTGCGGGGCTTGTCGTGAGTAATCTCAGCTGAAGTGCTGCCTGTTCGTTTTTGTGTAATAGAAACCAGAGTCCCATAGAGAGATCATTTACTGCTGCTCAAAACACTGATGATGATGATGATGATCGTCTGTGTGTGTGTGTGTGTGTGTGATATATGATATTGTGTGTGTGTGTTGACGTATTATTACGGTATTGTGTGGCCAAGGATCATTAAGCCTGGTACACCAGTGCTTCCATGATCTCTCACACACACACACACACTGTGAAGCGGGTTTCTTTTAATGTGGCGGTCAGGCTACAGCAAATATGAAGTCATTTAAAATGTACTCTCAGTGAGTGAGTGTGTTGAATATTCGAGAGCATCTGCTTATCCACTGATTCTACTGGCGCTCAAGTGACCAGCTTTGCTCAAACTAGGGCTGCAACTATGATTATTTTGATAATCAGATAATCGATAGATTATTTTTTGATTAATCGATGAATCGGTTTATGTGCTTATATATTTTAGTTTTGCCCATTTTCCCCAAGTAAATTATTAACAAGGTCTTTATCATTCAACATAGACTTTAGATTTAGCAAATTTTGCATTTATATCTCTATCAATATGGGTTGTGTTTCATATTGAAGTTATCCTTTGTGAACTCTTCTGCAATCAAAGCACTGAGCCCTTACATACTCTAGCAAATTTCACAGGAGATTTCAAATAATGTTCTTGTAGCGATCTTAGGGCTCCTAAAGTAGTTTCTTTATCGAACAAAAGCTTATTAAGGAATCTTTCAGAACATATTTTCACAAGGGCAGGAATAAAACAAGACAATTGCAAATAATTACCATTTTATTATTTTTCCTGTAGTACACAGCTTATACCTGGGAAACAGCTTTATAGCTTGTAACATTCAGAAATTATGCAAAATCTTCGAATAAAAGTGCAATGGCATGAAACCTGAATGAACTCACACATTTTAATCAAAATTAAATGGAAATCCATCAGAAGGTTGTCAGGAAAAAAAAAATTGGACACACAAAACCTGCTGTGTGAAAAAAGAGCAGTGAATATTTAGAAAAAAGTGCATTTTGAATACATTTAAGCATTAACCTAATCTCTGATAATCATAATTAGGCTGCAACCTGAATTATGAACTGAGTAAGCAATAAAACTTTAAATGTTATTTGGAAAATCACTAAACATTTACGCAAACATACGTGTACTGCAGAATCACAAATGAAGTCTTTGCACACTGTGATTTTTACAAGCCAGTTTAAGTATGTATCTAACAGTAATTTTAATAAAAAAGCTTAACATCCAGAACATCAAACACTCATAAATTGGGGAAAAACTTTTGCATTTTAAATTCAGGCTTGTTCCTGGTAGGTGTACTCTTTTTGAAGGCTCAAAGTAAAGTGCTCCCTGGATTATTCTTTTAGGCTTATCCACTGCCGCCTGCCTCAACCGCCATCACGCTGAATGTCTGCAGAGACCCTGTGCTGGAAGCACGTGACATTAAACGAGGCCATCTATTGGCTATTCGCTACTTCTCCTGCTTGTACTGGCTAGTAAAACCTCCGGTGCCTTACTGCCACACTTTGGTTCACCGCAGATTTAAAATATTCACGAAATGAGCCGCTTATACGGCAAATAAAAATATTTAGCACGAATCGATTACTAAATTGATTTGACAACTATTTTAATAATCATTTTAATATCGATTAATCGATTAGTTGTTTCAGCTCTAACTCAAAACTCTGCATAATTACACGTTTTCAATACTTGAACCATTTTGGAAAATATAATACATCGCTTATGTCATCTTATTTAACCGCTTTTGTTAACATCCAAACCAAAAATAATTCTTTTTTTTAATTCATGTTCCTGTTCTTTTGTGTGACTGATTATTCTAAAAAAAATACAGCAAGACAGTTGCTCCTTAAAAAATATAACACAACTTGCTTGTCCAGGTTTATTAATATTAACTAAACTAATAAATCATAAAAATGCATTACTGAATAAATAAATATTAAATGAAATAAAATAAAATATATAAAAAACTCAAACTTGCATTATTTTAGCTAGTTGCCGAGGCAACATTTCTCAATTTTATTTAGTTTGAATTGAAGTACTAACATAACTAAAACCAGATTAACTAAAACAGAAACAAACAAATAAATAAATAAAACTTAAAAAAAGAAAAGAAAATGGCAAACACACTCCAAAAAATACTGAAATTAAAAATATAAAAATAAAATCTAATTCAAAATATTAACAAAAGCTTTAATAGTATATCAGTTATACTAAAATAACATCTCATTAATGTGGCTTTTAATGCCATAATTAACACTTGTGTCTGTTTAATTTAAATAGCTCTCCGTATTTTCCACATTTAATTCAGCTGGATCAAATATACCTCATTAAAACTTTGTTTTATAGTTTAACCCTTGGGTCTGCATCTAGTTAAGAAATTTAAATATTTAAATTAACATTCATATTAAAGATTTAGTGTGATTAAAATATATTCAGCTTTCAATATCAGACTATTCTGCCAGCAGTGATGATGTCATTGTACTATTTGCATACTGGTTTGTGATTGGCCACTGTTGCCTTTGGCCGCTCATTTGGGGCTTAAAAGATATTAATATTCAGAAAATATTACAGATTATTAGATAAGAAGAAAGAACTGAACTGAATTGAGCTGGATAATAAAACGGTTGTCTTCTGTAGAGCAGCTTTACAGTCGAAATTTGACAATATTAACACTGATGTTTTCTTGTTCTGTTCCCCATGAAGCTGCTTGAATCTGTGTAAATAAATGTGTGCTCTTTCTTGCATTTAACAGTCGTATTTACATCTGTTTTACCTGAAAACCTGCATGAATGAAGAGGTGTCTGTTGAGAAGGTATTAATGGGTCTTGTTTGTGGCTGACAGGTGATCATCTATCAGAGCGGCCAGGTCTTCAGTTTAGCCAATCACATGAACGGGCGCGTGGGCTTCGTCTCCATCATGCCCAGCACAAGTGCCTCGATCTTCATCAATAACACTCAGCTGTCGGACACGGGGACGTACCAGTGCCTGGTCAACAACCTGCCTGACCGCGGGGGGCGCAATATCGGCGTCATCGGCCTCACTGTGCTGGGTGAGTCATGAAGAACACAAAACCAGTCATATTTGAGATTTATACATCATCTGAAAGCTAAATAAATAATCTTTCCATTGATGTATGGTTTGTTATGATTGGACAATATTTGTCTGAGATACAACTATTTGAAATGAATAATCTGGAAGCTGAGGGAGCAAAAAATCTAAACATTGAGAAAATCATCTTTGAAAGTTGTTCAAAATGAAGTTCTTAGCAATGCATATTACTAATCAAAAATTAGTTTTTGATATTATTACAGTAGGAAATTTACAGAATATCTTCATGGAACATGATCTTTTACTTAATCTCCTAATGATTTTTTGGCATAAAAAGAAAAATCAATAATTTTGACCCATACAATGTATTTTTGGCTGTTGCTATAAATATACCCCAGAGACTTAAGACTGCTTTTGTGCTCCAGGGTCACATGTCATTACAGTGCATAGTATTCTCTCTGCATGATTCTTCTTCAGTCTTACTGTATCCCACAATGCAATGCGGTTAACTTGACCTTCAGTTTCAAGTGTGGTGAATGAACCAGAGAGCAATATAATCAACAGTTTTAAAATCTGTTTCTTGACTTGTTTTATTTTAATTAGATGGATGCTTTTTTCTTACACAAAATTCGATCAAATAAGCTGCGTCCGAACAGTATTTATAAACTGTTATAGATTTTATTTATATATGGAATCAGCTTTTATTTTTGTATTTTTAGTTTTTGTTTTCAGTTTAGTTAAATTTTTTAAATCTTACTATTTAGATTAAATTTATTTTTAATTCAGTTTTAATATTACTTTATAATTTATATATGATTACAGTTTTATTTATATTTTGAATTACCTTTTATATTTTTAGTTTTCATTTTAATTTGCTTTATTTATTTTTTAATTTTGCAATGTGCTTGTCATTTTATTTGCTATTGTTTTAAATATTACTATTTAGGTTTCATTTGTTTTTAATTTTACTATTATAGTTTTTATTTATATTTTGAATTTGCCTTTATTTCATATTTTCAGTTTTTACTTTAATTTTAGGTGCTTTTGTCATTTTGTTAGTTCAAGATATTAGTGTTTAGATTAATTTATTTTAAATTTAGTTTTAGTGTTATTTTAGTTTTATTTATATGCTATTATAGTTTTTTATTTATTTTGAATTTTCATTTTATTTTTTATTATATATTTATATATTATAGTTTTTATTTTAGTAATTTTATGAAATTGTCAGTTTACTATTAATTACTATTTAGGTTTCATTTATTTATTTATTATTCCGTTTTAGTGTTATTTCAGTATTATTTATTTACTATTATAGTCTTTATTTATATTTTGAATTAGTTTTTGTTTTATATTTTCACTTTTTATTTTAATTTCAGTTTTTTTCTTTGTAATTTGTAGTGTGCTTTATCATTTATGTATTAACTTTTTTTAAATATTACTATTTTAGGTTTAATTTATTTTAAATTTAGTTTTAGTTTTAATTTTATCTGAAATCACATCCTGAGTACATTTAAGACCTTGCTTCACAACCTTTGTGTGTGTTCTGTAACACTTTATTTTAAGGTGTCCTTGTTACATGTTACATACACTTACTATTATAATAACAATTAATCATGCATAATTACATGCAAGTAACCGTAAGCCAAACCCTAATCCTAACCATATAGTAAGTACATGTAGTTAATTAATATCACTTAGTACTTACATGTATAATTAGACTGTAACAAGGACACCTTAACATAAAGTGTAACCATGTGTTCTATATAGTGTGCATGAATGTAATCTGTGCATGAGTGTCTCACAGGATCACACTTTTAGCATAAAATCTAGTACACAAGCTCTTTTGAAGGTTATGACAGCTGATGTGAAGCACACAGGTATATGATGCTGATCTTTATCCTCTCTCTGCGCCTGCAGTTCCTCCGTCCATCCCGTCCTGTCGTCTTCAGGGGTCGCTGGACGTGGGCAGCGACGTGATGCTGTTGTGTGGTTCGGACGAGGGCATCCCGACACCCACCTACTCCTGGGAGAAGCTGGAGTCCGTGCCCAAACTGCCCCACAATGCCATGCAAGGTACTAAACCCCTGCCCGTGGGAGTCCCGTTTTGCCCCAGGTTCTCGGGTAAATGCGCAGCTCTTGACTCGTGCTGTGGCGTGACCTTTGCCCTTCCCGGTCCACCGTGTGTGTCTGTGAGGTCACCTGACCCGCTCTCTCCGAACCCTTTAGAACAAAACTGAAAAAACAAAACATAAAAACAAAATAAAATAACTGAAAGAGTCTCTTCTGCTCATAAAGGCTGCATTTATTTGATTAAAAATACAGTAAAATTATGAAATATTATTACAATTTAAAATAACTGTTTTCTATCTGAATATGTGTTAAAATGTAATTTATTTCTGTGATGCGCAGCTGAATTTTCAGCATCATTACTCCAGTCTTCAGTGTCACATGATCTTCAGAAATCATTCTAATATGATGATTTACTGCACAAGAAACATTTCTGATTATTATCAATGTTGGAAACATTTATATTTTGGTGGAAACTGTGATACATTTTATTTTTCAGGATTCACAGATGAACAGAAAGTTCAAAAGAACAACATTTATTTGAAACAGAAATATTTTGGAACATTATAAATGTCTCTACCGTCACTTTTGATGAATAAGTATTCATTAATTATTTTTTTAAATCTTACCCTAAACTTTTGAATGGTATTGTATCATGGTTTCCACAAAATATTATTATTATTATTATAAAAATGTTATTCTTGAGCAGCAAATCATCATATTAGAATGATTTCTGAAGATCATGTGACACTGAAGACTGGAGTAATGATACTGAAAGTCACAGAAATAAATTACATTTTACTATATATTCACATAGAAAATGGTTCTTTTAAATCAATAATATATTTCACAATATTACTGTATTTTTGGGAGTTGGAAACACAAACAACACCAAACTTGAATTATTATTTCAGAATGTCTGTGGGCAGTAACGGCACAGTAGCCTTATTCTAAAGACGCTGTTATATTTTAATGCATAATAAATCAATCTGCTTTGGCCTCAAAACGCTTTCACAGCTGTGAGAGACATTTTTACATTCTCAAACTGTGACAGAGATTCAGCCGTGGTACAAAACTACGATCGTACTGCCATCTAGAGGCCATTCGATTTACTGCAAAATCTCTCTGTACTCTTCGAGAACAATATGATTCACGAAATGATTGGTCTTGTTTAAATGGCATTTATTTAAATATGGAGTCTGTATTATGTTATTAACTGTGATTTCATTAACAATCCTATAAAGTACTGTAGTCTTATTTTAATAAGACAAGAACATCTTGTAAACACAAGAGCACAGTCTGATCAAAATGCCTTTTTTTTCAGCGTATTTAGTGTCTTATTGTCATCTGTTAATGTTTTCACGTCAGGAAACTTTCTTGCTTTATCCGTCTATTGATACCTGTAACCTGTTATCACATTAGTGTCACTCGGATGGTTTAATAACTGTATTTTTGTGTTGCTCAGATCAGATGCAGGGTACGGTCACGCTGAGGAACATCAGCACCAGCACATCTGGACTGTATCAGTGTACGGCATCGAACGCCATCGGAAAGAGCACCTGCGTCCTCAACCTGCAGGTCGTGGCACGTGAGTCAGATTTGTTTCATAAATCCTGTTTTACTATTTTCCCAGATTCCATTTTTCCATTTTAAGTTTTCCAGAATTCTGTTTTCTATTTACATGTTTCTGGATTCTGTTTTTAGGGTTTAATTGCATTTTAATAATCAAAAAGCATATCTAATCAATTGAATTAAATTTTTATCATTGCCCTTTTAATTGTAAAAATTGTAATACTTTTAAACATTTTTATGGAATATTTAATTTTTATTTAGCTTTTTTATTTAATTTTATTTATTTTATTTTATTATATATAAATATAAATTTTATGATATAATAAAAATGTATTATTAAAAATGATCATAATGAAATGAAGGTATAAAACAAATAAAACTTTTTATTACTCTGTTTTTTTATTTTATTTCATTTACTTTTAATTTATTTATATATATATATATATATATATATTATATATATATATATATAAACTTTTATTATTCTTTTTTGTATTTAATTTTATTTATTTTCATTTTATTTAATTTTATTTTCATACATATATATATTAATTTATGATATAATACAAATGTATTATTAAAAAATATAGCAATCAAATGAAGGCATAAAACATATATAAAAACTTTTTATTACTCCGTTTTTTATTAAAATTTATTTAACTTTAATTAATTTATTTTATTTTCACATACATATATGAGAACTATATTCACTTTGAGAAGTATATTCTACTGTACAATACTGATATATTTCTGTTAAGTTAAACTGAACCTTTATTATGAGGTTGTAGTAAAGACCTTTGAGTTTCTGTCTGTATTTGATGATAATTTTAGTGTTTTAATATTCACATACAGCAGTTTTCAAAAACATGGTTAATTAACTAAAATCATGAAAATTACAATTTAAAAACAATTTATTAAAATTTAAACAAAACATACATTTTTATTTATTTATTATTTTATATATTTAAACATTAATTATTAATTGTTTTATTTTTTCCCATATTCTGTTTTGTTTTTTGCCAAATTCTGACATTCCACATTATACAGTAAATATGACTGGATTTCACACAGCAATCATCAGGTTGAAATGTGTAGTTCTGCACAGTCCTAGTGTCATTAAATCACACACACGGTCTCGTATGCGACCTCACAGCCGTCTCTCTGTCTCTGATGTGTGACAGCGCAGTCTCAGAGCGTCGGTCTGATCGCAGGAACCATCGCTACTGCCATTCTGGCGCTCCTCATCTGCTCTTTACTGGCGCTTGTCACGCTCTTCTACTGGAGAAACAAGAACAAATACGAGGAGGAGGAGATTCCCAACGAGATCAGGTGACCCTTGATCAAATAAAACGTAAAACATCGTTTAAATATGATGATAAAAACTATTTCTTGCTCTTTTAATAAGATAATAAGAGTTTGATGTGATGTACTGTAACATTCACAGTAATTAAAACAACTCCAGTCACCTAGCATAATATAATATTAATATTATATAATTTATTTACTAGCTTTTATTTGTATATTTATTTATTTTATTTTTTTTCAGTAATTCATCTAATTAATTGCATATTAATCGCATATCAAACTTGGCTTAGAAATTGCCCACAAAAGATAATTTAATGCCATTATTGTGTTACATGAAAAAAGCCTGAAATAGATATTACATAAAGTATGTAAATTCTATTTTTCTTTTTTTTTATATAAAAAAAATTTTTGGATGAACTATCCCTTTAATTAGTTTTTACTAATATGGATTTTTTTCATAAACGTAAATTTGAAATTATTTTAAATGAAATGATACTCTAAATAAAAAACTGCCAGTAGGTGGCGGTAATTGAGTAAGTCATTCATTCATTCATTCGATTCGTTCAAACGGCTGATTCATTCAGGAATGAAGTAAATGGCTCTCTTTTTGAATGGGCCATTGAATCATTGGTTCACCCGATTCATTCAAAACGCGGATTCATTCAGAAATTGTGATGCTTAGAGACACACAACAGTTCTGCTGTGGCTTTAATAGGTAATATTTGCATCAGCTAAACTGAGCAAAAATAGACAATATTGTGTTTAACCTATAACACAGTGTGAAGTTCTTATTTACTGAACTGTTGTATAAAATCACATTTGCACTCATGCTATTCAAGGCCAAAAAAAGTTGCACTACAATATTGCTCGTGTGATATCGCTTATCATATGATATAAACTCACACAGCGGCATTTTTTGGCCCAATGACTAAAATTTTAGGAGCACATAACTGCATTTATGGATTACATAATTACATATGTTTATATAACTTTTGAAAAACATTGTGAATGTTGTAAGAACATTCCCTATTAGCTTTTATTTTAGAGAAACATTTTACAGCATACTTAATACGTAATATTCCCAGAAATTTCCCATGACCCTCATTTTAAAAAAGCTTGTAAATATAATATCTAATTCTTTGCTGAACTGATTCCCACCTCACACAGAGAGGACGATCTCCCTCCGAAGAGATCCTCATCGGTCAAAGCGTTCCAAGCGGACGCCTCGTCTTCAGAGAACGACACGCTGACGTCCACCAACACCTACAACAGCCGCTACTGGCACAATCCCAAACCCAACTATGACACCAACTCCTACACGCGCTACAACGGTGACACGCGGCAGACCTTCACCACTGGCTGTAACGCGGCGGGAAACGCGCCCTCGCGACCCGCCTACACCAACGGGAGCCACACCCTGCCGCCGCCCAAGACTCTGGTTGTCACCACAAACTCCGCCCCCTCGCCGCCCGTCATGGCCCGCAGTAACGGCTCTCTGAGCCTTCGGCCACCTGTCGCCACAACGCCGGCCGTGACGCACGGACAGCAACACACGCACTCGTATGCCGTGAGCCAAGCCACGCTAGAGCGCATGGGCGCAGTTCCCGTCATGGTGCCGGCGCAAAGCAGAGCGGGTTCGCTCGTCTGACGTGACGGACGAAATCAAAACTCTTTTATAAATGAGTTCAGCTGATGCCAACTAACACTGCTCCGTTAAAGCCCCCACGCCCTTGTTTTTCATATTCCCTGTTTGCGTGTTCATTTTTGAAGTCGTGATGATAAACTGGCTTCGCTGCAGGCAGATAAAAGGGCCCCATAATCACGTGTTTCTCGACCCCATCACCTCTTCCAGAAAAATGTCTGAATGTGCATGATGCTTTGTTTGATTCAAATACGGCTTTAATTAATGCTTTTTAACACTGGATTCAACGAGGAATAAGTGTGCGTTTTGAAGCGGATGTTCTCCAGTCAGATCCAGGCGGTGAAGTGACTGTGGCCTTCGATTTCAGATGATACTGCTGAGCTTAGTTTCGTTTGAAAGAAGAGTCTTACATTGATCTGTCTTAACAATCCTAATTCAACACTACTGACTAGAGCCGTAGTCTACCTCTAAAACACTACAGATAGAGTCTAATCCATAGTGTAGGTCTCATCATGGAGTATTACAGGAAATCCACTTCAATCAGGTGCTGCTTTCAAACAGGTAGAAGCATATATTGTTCTCTATGTTATATGAAGGATTACTGAGAAACGTTTGAGATATTAACACATTCACTGTTCATTTTGTTCATTTGTTGCTTTGTTTGGTTATTTTTTTTAATACTGTAAATATTGTAACTACTTGTAGAATAGAATGTGAATTAAAACATTCTTTTGCCCAAATCTTACTTGTGTTTTTATACATACATACATACATACATACATATATATATATATATATATATACGGTACAGACCAAAAGTTTGGAAACATTACTATTTTTAATGTTTTTGAAAGAAGTCTCTTGTGCTCATCAAGCCTGCATTTATTTGATCAAAAATACAGAAAAAAAAATTTAATATTGTGATATATTATTACAACTTTAAAATAATATGTTTTAAAATGTATTATACTTTAAATGATCATTTATTTCTGTGATGCAAAGCTGAATTTTTAGGATCATTATCACATGATCCTTTAGAAATCATTCTAATATGATGATTCATTATCAAAGTTTGGAAACAGTTCTGCTGCTTAATATTTTTTCAGAACATGTGATACTTTTTTAGGATACTTTGATGAATAAAAAGTTAAAAAAAAAGAAGAAGAAGCTTTGTTTTTAAAATAAAAATATTTTGTAATAACAATATACACTACTGGTCAGTAATTTGGGGTCAGTAATAATTTATTTATCTTTATTTTTTTTAAAATAAAATCAATACATTTATTCAGCAAGGATGTGTTAAATTGATAAAACGTGATAGTAAAGAAAATATATTATTAGAATAGCAATCCAGAATGGTAGCACAGCTGGAAGGTTTATTTAAGCTGCGCCCTCTGCTGTAAACAATGTGAATTTACATTTTCTTCGGTACGAGGCTTATTCATTTCACTTTTAGTGTGAAAGGGCTTTTACAGCTACCAAAAATAAAACTTTGGTTTTTTTTTATTAATAAAGACAAATAAGCAAGCTTAGCACAGATGAAAAAAGTAACACAAAAGTAGCATAATGCATTAATTTTCATAAAAAGTAACACAATTAGTTACTTTTTAAGTAACTTTTACCCAACACAGTATAGGCTGACAAACAATTACATTTAGTTCATGAAAGTGACAAAATGCATGTTTATTTGTTTAGTAAACACATTTTTATTCAGTAATCTGGTTTAATTTAAACCATTATTGTTCCATGGAAGTGTTTACGCTGATTTAAGAGAGTTTGTGCAGGTTGTGTGTTCATTTGTGTGTAAACACTGTCTGTCTAAAGGTCGATGCTGTAGTGCAGTACAAATAGTGATTTTTAGGACTGCTGTCTTCAGAAACACTGAAATAGTAAAAGTAAACCTCCTCTGGACTGACCTTAATCGAGTCAAACAACTCAAAAAGGTGAGCAAATACTCATGATTATTTAAAAGAACAGAGAACAATTCAAAGATCTGTGCTTGAATGCTTTCTCTTTGATTTGGGGTGTTTTTAGTGATTATATTAATATAAAGCTGTGCTGTAGAGATTAACTATTGTTGAACAAAATTTAAGACCTGTTCACACTGAGAATGATAACTATAGTCCAGCAATATCATTCCTCTGTGTCATTATCTTTATGGTTATTGTGAACTTATTCTCATGGAATTAGAACCATTTAAAAGTTCATTATTATCGTTAAGGCCCGTTCATACCATAAACAATAACCATAGCAAATTGCAATAACTATATTAGCGTCCAAATTAACAGATGTTTACCTTGGCAACAAATTTGGGTTATAAAAACACTGTGGGAACATGGTTTTGAAATGTTTCTAAAATGTCCAGATTTCTTGTCGTGATTATAACGTTATTTAAATGTTACAAAAATGTTTCTTACAATGTACTGCTAACTTTATTTTCACCCAAAATATAACACTATTTGAACGATAGTTTTAATATTCTAAGAATTTTAAAATGACGATTTTTTTTGTTGTGATTAGAATGTTATTTCAGTGTTTTTTTTCGAAAAAACATTCTAATTTTATTTTTACCCAAAATATTACGTTATTTAAATGTTTACTTTTAATATTCTAAGAACGTAAATGTCCATTTTGTTTGTGTGTGATTAGAATGTTAAAAGTTCCACAATTTTTTTTTAAAAAAATATTATACTACAAAAAACATCATTAATAATCAAACAAAAAGCAAATAAATCACCATTTATGATATGAAAAAAACACCAAAAATGTCTTGTAATGTTAAAGAACTCTAAGAGTGTTGATCACAGAATGTTTTTTTCTCAATGTTATACAAACAAGTAAAAATAACATTCTGAGAATAATGTTATACAAATGTTTTCTCAATGTTATGAGAAAATATATCAAATAGTAATAAGGTCATGAGTGTTACATAAACATTGCATCTTTTTAAGTGAAGGTGATACTGAATGTCTGTCCCGGCCAATGATACTTTTTTAGAGTAAATTATTAAACCAGGAAAATAAATAAGTAAATGGAATAAACAAAAAAGTTTACAATTATTTTGGAAATTATTAAAATGTTGTGTAATCTTTAATAACAGACACAACCAATTTTACTCAATGAGAGTTTTATTCGGTAAGGAATAATTTTATTGCAGTCATACAGTTTTTCTAAGCCGTGCGTTAATCTGAGCGCTAAGCTTTTTTGCGGGTGGTTTTGATGCAGCAACTTCTCAAATATCAAAATATTTTAATGATACACAATAAATTTAAACCGTTATGTCTTAAGATGGATCTTATGGTTTGAGAAACTTTAATTAATGCTGTCAGGTATAACAAATCCGCTTCAAACTTAAATGAAATGGTAATTACAATAGGCCTGCTCTTGACACTGAAAATTAATTGGGAATCATTTAAAAATCGCTGATCATGGTTTCGAGTATCAATATATCGCCACTGAACATGACAACACAAAGTAATCTCTGAACACTTAATCCAGATATTTAAATCAAATTTGCTAATTTGTTAGAAGAACCAAATTAGCCAGGGATCAGTTATCACAAATATAATATCTGGTACCTGTCAAATTATGGCGTCTAACCTGACATTTTATCGTTCATCAGTTGGAAAAGTGATTCCAACCACATTCTTATAGTTGTGTGTAGACTCCACTATACACATTCAATTAGAGCAATTTTCAAAACTGTATCATTATGGTTATTGTTTGTGGTGTGAACAGGCCTTCAGTTTTGTCTTGTTTATCAGATACATTTACACCAAATCTGCGGTTTCTAGATGTCCGAATCAATGAGCTGGATGATTCTTCTCTTAATTCATCTGACCTCATCACTCCAGTCACCAGGTGATCTATCTATCTATCTATCTATCTATCTGTCTGTCTGTCTGTCTGTATGCATGTATGTATGTATGTATGCATGTCTGTCTGTCTGAATGTCTGTCTGTCTATATGTATGTCTGCATGTATGTATGTATGTCTGTCTGTCTGTCTGTCTGTCTGTCTGTCTGTCTGTATGCATGCATGTCTGTGTGTGTGTGTGTGTGTGTGTGTGTGTGTGTGTGTGTGTGTGTGTGTGTGTGTGTGTCTTTCTGTCTGTCTGTCTGTCTGTATGTATGTCTTTCTGTCTGTCTGTATGTATGCATGTCTGTCTGTCTGTCTATCTGTATGAATGCGTGTGTGTGTGTGTGTGTGTGTGTGTGTGTGTGTGTGTGTGTGTGTTGTGTGTGTGTGTGTGTGTGTGTGTGTGTCTTTCTTCCTTCCTTCATTCATTCCATCTCTATCTGTCTGTCTATCTGTATGAATGCGTGTGTGTGTGTGTGTGTGTGTGTGTGTGTGTCTGTCTGTCTGTCTGTCTGTATGATTGCATGTATGTATGTATGTATGTATGTATGAATGCATGTATGCATGTATGTATGTCTGTCTGTCTGTATGAATGCATGTATGTATGTATGTATGTATGTCTGTCTGTCTGCATTCTGTATGAAATCAATTAATTAATTCTCTTATGTATGCATTTATTTATGTATGTCTGTCTGTCTGTATGAATGCATGTATGTATGTATGTATGTATGTATGTCTGTCTGTCTGTATGAATGCATGTATGTATGTATGTCTGTCTGTATGATTGCATGTATGTATGTATGTATGAATGCATGTATGTATGTCTGTCTGTCTGTCTGTCTGTCTGTCTGTATGAATGCATGTATGTATGTATGTCTGTCTGTCTGTCTGTCTGTATGATTGCATGTATGTATGTATGTCTGTCTGTCTGTCTGTCTGTCTGTCTGTATGAATGCATGTATGTATGTATGTCTGTCTGTCTGTCTGTATGAATGCATGTATGTATGCATTTATTTATGTATGTCTGTCTGTCTGTATGAATGCATGCATGCATGCATGTATGTATGTATGTATGTATGTCTGTCTGTATGAATGCATGTATGTATGTCTGTCTGTATGCATGCATGTATGTCTGTATGTATATATGTATGCATGTATGTATGTATGTCTGTCTGTATGATTGCATGTATGTATGTATGCATGTATGTATGCATGTATGTATGTATGTCTGTCTGTCTGTATGAATGCATGTATGCATGTATGTATGTCTGTCTGTATGAATGCATTTATGCATGTATGTCTGTCTGTCTGTCTTTATGTATGTATGTCTGTCTGTATGAATGCATGTATGTATGTCTGTCTGTATGCATGCATGTATGTCTGTATGTATATATGTATGTATGTATGTCTGTCTGTCTGTCTGTCTGTCTGTATGTATGTATGTCTGTCTGTATGTATGCATATATCCATGTATGTATGTATGTATGTATGTATGTATGTATGTATGTATGTATGTCAGTCTGTATGTATGTATGTATGTATGTATGTCTGTATGTATGTCTGTCTGTCTGTCTGTATGAATGCATGTATGTATGTCTGTCTATATGTATGTATCTGTCTGTCTGTATGAATGCATGTATGTATGTCTGGTATGTCTGTCGGTTTGTATGAATGCATGTATGTATGTATGTATGTATGTATGTCTGTATGTATGAATGTATGTATGTCTGTCTGTATGTATGTATATATGTATGTCTGTCTGTCTGTCTGTATGTATGTATGTATGTCTGTATGTATGAATGTATGTATGTCTGTCTATCTGTATGTATGTATATATGTATGTCTGTCTGTATGAATGTATGTATGTCTGTATGAATGTATGTATGTCTGTATGAATGCATGCATGCATGCATGCAGGTATGTATGTATGTCTGGCTCTGTCTGTATGAAAATGCATGTATTTATGTCTGTAATGCATGGCGTATGTATGTTATGTATATTGTTATGTCGTCTGTCTGTTCTGATCGGTTTTGTATGAATTGCATGTATTATGTATTAATGTATTTATGTATGTATGTCTGTAATGAATGCATGTTGTATGTCTGTCTGTATTTATTAAGTTTATATCTGTTTGTCTGTCTGTATGTAATGTATTTCTCGTCTGTCTGTCTGTATGAACTGTTATGTATGTCTGTCTGTCTGTCTGTATGTATGTATATATGTATGTCTGTCTGTATGAATGTATGTATGTCTGTCTATCTGTCTGTATGAATGCATGCATGCATGCATGCATGTATGTATGTATGTATGTCTGTCTGTCTGTATGATGCATTCTGTATGATCTGTCTGCTCTGTATGCATTCATGTATGTCTGTATGGTATGTCTGTCTGTCCGTCTGTATGTATTGCATGTCTGTTCTGTATGTATGCATATAGGCATGCGTCTATGTATTTATGTCTGTTCTATCTGTTCTGTATGAATGCATGCATGCATAGCATGCATGTATGTTATGTATGTTTTATGTCTGTCTGTAGGATGCATGTATTGTATGTTTCTATGTCTGTATATATATATGTAGTATGTATGTATGTATGGTCCTTGTAGTAGGTATTATATGTATTTTGTATGTCTGTCTGTTGTCTGTTTCATGTCTGTCTGTCTGTCTGTCTGTATCGATTGCATGTATGTTATGTTTTGTATGTATGTATGTATGTCTGGCTTTTATGTATATATGTAGTGTCTGTCCTGTTCTGTCTGTCTTCTGTCCGTATGAATGCATGTATTATGTCTGTATGTATATATGTATGTATGTATGTATGTATGTATGTATTTATGTATGTATGTCTGTCTGTCTGTATGTATGTATGTCTGTCTGTCGGTCTGTATGAATGCATGTATGTATGTTTGTATGTATGTATGTCTGTCTTTATGTATATATGTATGTCTGTCTGTCTGTCTGTATGAATGCATGTATGTATGTATGTATGTATGTATGTATGTCTGTCTGTATGTATAGTATGTATGTCTGTATGTATGTATGTCTGTCTGTATGTATGTATGCGTGTATGTCTGTCTGTATGAATGTACGTATGTCTGTCTGTCTATCACTGATCAAGCGTGTGTATCGCGTTCAGTGTTTCTGGACAGGCGTGATGCTGTTCATCTGCTCAGGAACCGAAGGGCAAACGTCTTCCTGGAGGAGATGAAGCCTGGGAATCTGGAGCGAGAGTGTTATGAGGAGCGCTGCTCTCTAGAGGAGGCGGTCGAGATCTTCCAGAGCAGAGAGAAAACGGTACAGTCATACCATATCATCTTATTGTGCTCTGCATGGGCTTCTTGTGCTGATATATATCTCTTTGGCGATTAATTAAGGTCTTGATGTTTCATCAGGTTCATCAGATCAGAGTTTTAGTGTCTGGGCTCTTTTAAAGCAGTGCTTCTCTACTTTTTTTTTTCTTTTATTATTAATACATTATAATTTATTATTAGTGACCCTAGACCACAAATCCAGTCATAAGGGTCATTTTTTTTTAATTGAGATTTATGTATCATCTGAGAGCTAAATAAATCATATTTTGATTAATGTATGTTTTTTTAGGATAGGACAAAATTTGACCGAGATACAACTATTTGAAAATCTAAACTGTGTATGAGGGTGGGTGTAAAAAAATCAAAATATTGAGAAAATCACCTTAGCAATGCATATTACTAATGATAATACATTTTTTTTATATACTTACGGTAGGAAATGTACAAAATATCTTCATGGAACATGATCTTTACTTAATATCCTAATGATTTTTGGCATAAAAGAAAAATCGATAATTTTGTCCCATACAATGTATTTTATGGCTATTGCTACAAATATACCTCAAATTACAAGATAATAATTAATAACAAAAAACAAAATACCAATTTCTGTTTGTAATAAAACATCTAAATATAAAACATCTTATATTGTAACCTATTAAAAAAAAAACAACCATAAAAAAAAAGAATACTAAGACAAAAAAATCTATCATAAAATAAAATATTTACTTTTAAAATTTCCTCATACATCCAGCTCAGGTCATATCTTGATTTTTAGATGTTTTTGCTTATAGTCAGTTATGTTTGGATCATTTAAATCTCATCTTACTAAGACATATTATTGGAGATATATAGTGACGACTGATTTTAATATAATTTTAATATAAGTATCTGGTATAGAAAATGCATTTCAAGCCTCAGAATTCCTTTTTTTTTGTCTTCACCAAATTACATAGTTTGAGTCTCTAAATAAAATATTATTTTCCTCCATATTCGTATTATATCAGACTATATGAGCCTGATGGATAAAATATGATACTGCTTTAAAAATGGATTTGTAAAGACCCAGCTAATAAAAAGATCTTTGTGTCACTTAAAGACTCTTCTATGACATCAGACCTTTTACAAAACTTCTAAATGGAACTTATAATACAAAGAACACAACAGTCATCATACTCCGCATGACCCTCATTTCCCATAGATCTAATACATGTAAATACATCAACAGAAATACTTTTCTTTATTAACCAGCTCAAGAAACTCTTCTGAGTTGACTGAGCTGTTGTCCTGTGTAGATCTGAATCTGTGTGGCTTTAACCCGTGTCTGAATGGAGGAATCTGCAGCGAGATCCGCGGCGTTCGCGAGTGTCTCTGTCCTCCGCAGTACAGTTCACTGCGTTCGTCTGCAGTCCTCCGCAGTACAGCGGGCCGAACTGTCAAACAGGTTCACTGCGTTCGTCTGCATTTACTGCAGAACACACACTGCATAGTCCAAAAATAGTTTGAGCTGTTGACTGCTTAGTCTTTCTTTGGAGCAGCCAGCAGGTTGACCATGTCTCTGTGTGTCTTCAGAGGTGTTTGACTGTAAGTTTAAGAACGGAGGGTGTCTGCATTACTGCAGTCAGTCAGAGCAGACGGCTGGCGTCGTGTGCAGCTGCGCAGACTCTTACCAGCTGGATGAAGACGGACGCAGCTGCAGTCCATCAGGTACAAACACACACACCTCTACTCAACTGAAATGAGTAGAAATCATTTATTATAATTTTTTTTATCTATTTTTTTTTTTTTGTAAAAAAATATGAAAAACCACTTTTACGGGTGAATCTCACAAAAAGATTCTCGTTTCACCTTAAAATCAAAGAAATTAATTATTTGGGCATCAAGAAAATAAAGCCTTTTCAGGACCATTAACATTATTAATACTGTGACTTAATTTTTTTATATTATAGTTATATAACATTTTCCCACAAATTTACATCACTAATGTCTTATTGTAGTCTTTATTTTTAAAAATAGTTCCCATTACTATGCATTACTATATTTCATTACATTAAAGACAAATATGATCAAGATATATATCTGAATGTGATATATATATATATATATATATATATACATATATATATATTAGTATATATATATATAGATATATATATATATATATAGTAGTCATATCATTCATATACCAGGATTTATATATATAAATGTAATTATACACTATAGATAGATAGATGCATTGCATTTTATTTTTATAATTTTTTCTTTTTCTTTTTTTTAAAATGTCTATATAGTTTTATTAAGGTTTAGTTTTTAATTTTACTTGATTTAGTTTTATTTATGTTAGTACTTCAAATTTTGAGAAATTTTGCTTTGGCAGCTAACTGAAATAAACTAATAATTTATAATTAATTAAATTCAATCCAATTTAATTTTTATTTAAACTAAATTTTATTTAAACTAATGCATTTATTTTTTTTATGGTTTTATGTTTATTTTTTAGTTAACGCTAATAACCTATTCATAATTATAATCTTTTTTTTTTTTTTTTTTTTTTTTTTTTTTTTTAGTGTGAAATGTGCTTTTTTTATCATGTGATAAATGAGCTGTGGTTGTTTTTGTAATAGTAAGCACGTAAGACACTGATGAGATGTATCTGTGTGTGTGTTAGTGCAGTATCCGTGTGGGAAGCAGTGGATTGGTGGGATCATGTCTCGCTCACTGGATGATATCAGCCTCACGGATGCCGATTATGCAAACCACACCCACACCACAGCAAACTCCACCCACTCATTACATAAAAACAGTTCACTGGTCAACTCGACTCACCCGGCAAACCAAACCCAGCCTGCGTCCCCGGACGAGCTGTCCGACACAGGAAGTGACATCAGCAGCGTGAACGAGGACACACGCATCGTTGGAGGTCAGCTGCAGGGTCAGGGCGGGAGTCCGTGGCAGGTGAGTGAAATCTGGAGACCGTCATCGCTCTGAATGAAGAGCTTGTGTTAAAGGACCTGCACCGCATCATCTGCAGGTTCTTCTTCGTCGTGAGGATGAGTACGGCTTCTGCGGCGGGTCTCTGATCAGTCTGCGTTGGGTCGTGACGGCAGCTCACTGTCTCCAGCAAACACCAGATCACGTGACCATCGGTGAGCCACTGTCTGTCTGTTTTATTTAGTTTTTTTGTGGGGTTGTAACCCGGACATGTGTTTGACGCTCCCACAGGAGACTATGATAAGATGCGTCCTGACAAAGACGAGCAGAAGATCACGGTGCAGAAGATCGTCCTCCACCCTCACTTCCACGACTACACCTTCGACAGCGACATCGCTCTGCTCTATCTGTCCCGTCCCGTCACTCTGGGTCCGTTCTCCGTCCCGGCCTGCCTGCCCGATGCCAACCTGGCCACGCGGCTGCTGAAGCCCGGGGAGCAGGGCCTGGTGTCTGGATGGGGGTCCACGGGCTTCCTGCGGCGCTCCTCGCGCTTCCTGAGGAAGGTGGTGCTGCCGGCCGACCATAAGATCAGCATCAACCAACACCCACCAACCACATCAACCACCAACAAGCACTTCCTCCGCATAACACATGAAGGAGAAGAACGCACGCCACCACGGGGGACAGCGGAGGCCCCTTCGTAGTCAACTACAAGGGCACCTGGTTCCTGGCCGGCGTGGTGAGCTGGGGCGAGAGATGCGCCGCCGAGGGCAAATACGGCGTCTACACCAGACTGGGAAACTACTTACCCTGGATACGTGAAGAGATGATGAAAGAGGAATCGGGACACAGCCGGAACAAATCCACCACCCAAGCTACAAAACAAATACAACAAAAAAATAAAATATATAATAATTTTTTTTAATTATATAAAAAAAAATAAAAAAATGTATATATACTAAAATATATTTTAAAATATAACAAAAAAAAATTATAAAAAATATAATTATTATAAAACAGTCAAAATAAAATATATAAAAAAATATATAATTATTTTTTTTGTTTTTTGCATTATACATACAGCATTATACATAACCAATATGGCAAATAATAATAATAATTAAAAAATATCAAGCACCTTTACAATGTAATTTTAAATATTTGTTTAATTATAATAAAATATATTTCAAAATAAACAAAACATATATTTGCTGTAATATGTTTTAAAATATTTATGTAAATATATTTTCTACATATTTTTGGCTATTTTATATTATTTCAAAAATATAAACATATTTTTTTAAGCAGCATTTGAAAATATATTTTGCCCTCCAAACGCCATTATGATTGCATGTATGTTACAGTACAGTAATGTTACAGTAAATGTAACATGCGGGTAAAAAAAAATATTTTCAAATATATTTCAACATTAAAAAATGGGCAAAAAATGTTTCAAAATATATTTACGTAAAATTCAAAATGTATTTTCGAAAGCATTATCGCATATAAGCATATATATATATATATATATATATATATAGATATATATATATATAGATATATATATATATATGCAAAATATTAACAGATGAACCCTTTGATTTTAATAATGTATAAGTAAATGTTGAAATGAAGTATGATTTTTTTTCCATGTCAGCTGATGTAGTTAATACGCAGTAATAGAAGCTTACTGTAAAGTGTTATCAATGTTTTGCATCTTACAGTTTCAAAAAACATCATTGACCAGAATGTTATCTGACATGCTGTGCTAATAACTCAGAAAAATAAAAACATGCACCTAATTATGAAAAATACATCTGTTCTGTAAGTGAAGTGGTTTCATATAGTAATAAAAAAATTATCATAGGTTATGGTTATTTTTTTAAATGGATGTCATCTTTTTTTCAGCACATACGCGTCTTAATGTCTAAGATCAGCTGTTTTCGAAAGATTAGAAACTGATTTCCAAGTGAAGGCTATGCATTTTTTTAGCAACCCAAAAATGTAAAAAAAAAAATAAAAAAACATTTTTTAAAATGCTATTTCAAAACGTACAGCATAGATTTGTCAATACAGATCTGATAATATAGAGCAAAAATATTTAAATATATTTTGATATAGCTTTGGTACTCATTTATATATAGTAAAATTATAAATATTTTTTAAATGCTCAAGAAATGTAAGAGAAAATCTAAAAATTTAAATATATAAAAATATATATATATTTTTGTATTTCGTTTGAGTACATTTTGTTAGAAGGTTTAAATAAAATATATATACTTTTTTCCAAATATAATTTTTTTTATTTACATATATATCACAACACATATTTAGTCATTTTCCAACAATAGCAGTCAAGATTTATTTCGGTTTGACAATTGATCTTTACTATACTTCATTCCTCATTCATGTCATATTTCAGATTTAGTTTAATATCAATGGTACAAGCTTGTTTTGCCAGACGGGTATTTTAATGAGAGAGTGTTTATGAGCTTCTGATCGTTAATATTAAACATTATACAATTACATTACAGTTTTAAAATAGAAACATACCACCATCCATCAGTAAACTAAACCATTTATTCTAAGATCATATATGAAAATAAAAGGCCAGGAGAACAGGAGTAAAACATCGGACATGGAAACTTTTTATTATGAAAGATGCATCAGAACAAAAGGACAAAACGTTCCCAGATGAGCAAACGCAGCTACAGTACAGACGCACGGCATTGTGGGACACGCTGGAGAATTGAGGTCTTGCAGACAAACACATGAGAGACGTCAGAGAGGCATGCGGTTCCCCTCCACGCACACCTACACCCACCGACCCGTGACCCGTCTTCAGACACACGATTTACGCCAAACAAACCACCCACCTACCTACCCACTACAAACACAAACCCTTATTCAGTGGAGCCTGAGAGAGAGAGAGAATGAGTGTGAGTGAGTGAGTGAGAGAGAGAGAGAGAGAGAGAGAGAGAGAGAGAGAGAGAGAGAGAGAGAGAGAGTGAGTGTGTGAGTTGAGTGAGTGAGTGAGAGAGTGAGAGAGTGAGAGAGTGAGAGAGAAAGAGTGTGTGTGTGTGTGTGTGTGTGTGTGTGTGTGTTTGTGTGTGTGTGTGTGAGAGAGAGAGAGAGACAGAGAGTGGTGAGTGAGTGAGTGGAGAGAGAGAGTGTGTGTGTGTGAGAGAAGTGAGAGAAAGAGTGTGTGTGTGTGTGTGTGTGTGTGAGTGAGGGAGGAGAGAGGGAGAGAGAGAGAGAGTGGGTGAGGGGTGAGAGGTGTGTGGTGAGTGAGTGAGGAGAGAAAGAGTGAGTGAGAGAGTGTGAGCGGTGGTGAGAGAGTGAGAGAGTGAGAGTGTGTGAGTGGTGTGTGTGTGTGGTGGTGTGTGTGAGAGTACACGGGGAGAGAGAGAGAGAGAGAGGGGTGAGAGAGGGAGAGGTGTGTGAAGAGAAAGAGTGTGTGTGGAGGTGTGTGTGTGAGAGAGAGAGAGCAGAAAGAGGGTGTGGTGAGAGAGAGAGAAAGAGTGAGTTGAGAAGAGAGAGAGAGAGTGGAAAGTGAGGTGAGAGAGAGGGTGAAGGGAAGAGTGGAGTGGGTGTGTGTTGGGGAGTGGAGGGAGAGAGAAGGGGTGGTGAGGAGGAGAGAGAGAGGTGAGAGATTGGGGTGTGTGAGGGGGAGAGAGAGATAGAGTGTGTGTGAAGAGAGAAAGAGAGAGAGGTGAAGGTGTGAGTGGAGAGTGAGAGAGATGAGGGAGAGAGTGTGGTGGGTGAAAGTGGAGGGAGGGGGTGAGGGTTCTGAGGGAGGGGTCAGTGAGAGGAGGGGGAGAGTGTGGTGGTGAGGGTGTGTGGAGAGGACTGAGAGGAGAGAGTGTAGTGAGGGGAGAGAGAGTGTGGGGGAGGAGAGAAGGGAGAGAAAGAGTGTGAGGGTGGGGCGTGTGGGAGGGAGAGAGTGAGAGAGTAATGGGTTCGGGGGGGGAGGAGAGTGAGAGAGAGGTGGGAGGGGAGGAGGGTAGGGAGAGGTGAGAGGGTGGGTGTGGGGATGAGTGGGGGAGAGAGGGAGGGGAAGGTGGGGAGGGCGGAGGTGTGGGAGGGAGAGATAGGAGAGAGGGGGAGAGGGGGGGTGGTAGTGAGAGGAAGGAAGAGTGGGGAGGGTGTGTTTGTGGGGCGGGAGAGAGAGATAGTGGTGGGGATGTAGAGCAGAGTTGAGGAGAGGGAGAGGAGTGGGTGGGGAGAAGAGGTGTGGAGTGAGGGAAGGGGAGGGGGGGGGAGGGGGTGGAGGTGGAGAGGAAGGGGGGGTGTGTGAAGGAGAGGGGAGAGAGGGGGAGTGGTAGGAGTGGGGGGTGTGGGTGTGGAGAGGGGAGGAGAGAGGGGAGTGTGAGTGAGAGACGGGGGAAAGAGTGTGGGGGAGGGGAGGGGGGTGGAGAGAGGGAGAGGGAAGAGGGTGTGGTGGTGAAGAGTGAGAGGAGAGTGGGAGTGAGGAGAGTGAGGGAGAAGGAGTGGTGGGGGGGAGGGGAGGAGGTGAGGGTGAGAGAGAGGGGAAGGGGGGTGAGAGAGGGAGGGAGGTGGGAGGAAGGGAGAGTGAGGGGAGGAGGGAGTGGGGGAGGGGGGGGGAGTGGGGGACGTGGGAGGGGCGGAGAGGGGGCGAGAAGGTGGGAGGGGGGAGTGAGCGGAGGAAGAGGGTGGGGTGGTGGGGGTGGTGGAGTGAGAAAGAGAGGGGGAGGGGGGGAGGAGGGGAGGGAGAGGGGGTGTGGAGGAGTGAAGGGAGAGGGAGAGTGGGGGGTGGAGAGGGGGGGGGCGAGCGGGGAGTTTGTGAGGGTGGAGGTGGAGGGGGAGAGTGGAGAGGGAGGGAGAGGAGGGGGGTGAGGAGAGAGAAAGGGGGTGGAGGGGGGGGTGGGGAGGGGGGAAGGGGAGGGGGAGGAGAGAGGGTGTGTGAGAGGGGGGAGAGAGAGAGAGAGAGGGGGGGAGAGAGGGAGTGTGAGAGGGGAGAGAGGGAGGAGGGGAGTGGGGGGGGGAGTGAGAGAGGGGGAGAGAAGGAGGGAGAGAGAGGAGAGGGGAGGGGAGTGAGGGGGGTGGAGGGAGGTGGTGGAGAGAGGGAGGAGGGAGGAGGTGAGGGAGGAACAGAGGGAGAGGGAGGGGGGAAAAGTGAGGGGGGGGAAAGGGGGGTGGAGGAAGGAGGAGGGAGAGGGAAAGGGGAGGAGAGGGTGGAGGGAGGGAGAGAGAGAAGAGGGGGGGGGAGGGGGGAAAGGGAGGAGGGGGTGGGTGGGGAAAGGAGGGGGGCGGGAGGGAGGGAGGGAATGAGGGAAGAGAGAGAGAGGGTGTGAAGGGGGGGAGTGAGAGAGAGTGGGGGGAGGGGAGAGGGAGAGAGGGAGGGAGGGGAGGAGGGAGGAGAGGGGGGGGGAGTGAGAGGAGGAGGGGGGAGAAGAGGGTGGGTGTGAGTGGGGGGAGGGGGGGGAGGGAGGGGGGGAGAGGGGGTGGGGAGAGAGTGAGGGGGAGAAAGAGTGTGGGGGGTGAGGGTGAGAGAGGGAGAGTGAGGAGAGGGAGCAAGAGAGAGAGTGTGAGTCAGACTGCGAACCATTGAGAGAGAAAGAGAGAAAGAGAGAGTAAATAAAGTGTGTGAGTGAGAGAGAGAGTGTGTGTGAGCGAGTGAGAGAGAAAGAGAGTGTGAGAGAGAGAGCAAGAGAGAGTGTGAGTGAGAGAGTGAGAGAAAGAGAGAGACAGAGTATATGTATGTATGTGTGTGTGTGTGTGTGTGTGTGTGTAATATATAAGACTTATTTATACATTTATTTGAAAAGATATTCTTAGATATGTATCATAATATTTAAAATATTCTACTTGATCTGTTGATTCAGCAGATGATTCATTGTTTGTCTTGTTTCTGAAATAACAAAAGTGATTAATGTGCTCATGTTCCTTAAAAATATCGTGCTGGAATATTCAAGGACTTAGGTCCTCCATTTCTGGTGTTAAGAGCCAACATTCAGAATTCAAAAGAGAAATTCTGACATTATAATACTACAAGAAACATGGACGGTAAGAGATTTGTCCACTGGCTGCCCAACTGGGTTTACAGAAATCATTTTACCATCCACCAAAACTAAAACCATCTCAGAACAACGACATATACAGACAGCCCTCTTCAATCCTACAAATGGACATAAAACAGCAAAGAAAACGATCAAAGTGCAATAGAAAGTCAAACTATCCAATTACTATTGGACAAATTTATACACATATCCACAAAATAAAGAAGGTATAAATCTGGCACTAAAGGACTTTTCAGACATATTCCACCAATCAGCATCCATGAGCAAAAAATCATCAAAAAGAAAACCAATGAGAAGTGGTTTGACGATGAGTGTAAAAGAATTAGAACAGTATGAAATCTTTCAAATAAAAAAAACTGAGATCCTGACAATCAAGAACTCTGTCTTCAGTATCATGAAGCTCTTAAAGCGTACGAACAAACTCTAAAAGTGAAAAAGGAAGAGCATACAGAACAATTATTTCAAACAATGGAGGAATCAATAAATACCAGTAACTTCTGGAACACTCTTTTGAAGAATTCAAAAGAGGGACTACAGCAGCTCCACAAAAACTTAAAGACACAAACTCAAACTCTTAAAACCAAAAATCAAGAACAAAAATAACAAAAAATAATCCAGGTGTAAGGAAAATAAATACACTTTCAGAGCAAGAAACCAGGTCCTCCAACACACCCAGGAATACACCTAAACATCAGCTCGACGCGGAGCTAAATTAAAGCACAAAAACAACTAAAAACTTCTACATGATCAAAATACAATTCAACATGAAATTCCAATTCAAACCGGGCTAAAAATCCTTAAATCAATAATAAACCTTAATAAATCAATAATTGAACCAATTGCTCTTTATGGCAGTGAGATATGGGGACTTTTAAAATGGGAAAAAGAAGAAATTGTAATTATGCACACAAGCCTAAGACTGTCAGCCAGCGGAAACAAAACTGTACTGTTGTGCAAAGTTATTTTTATTTTTTAACAATGTCTTTGATATTTTTCTTGATTGTGGAAAAAAGAAAAGAAAGTATACATATACTTAGTTATTTAACAGATCTGTTTTTGTTTTATGTATTATATAATAGTTTATTCCTTATTCATGTAATGTACAATGCTTTGGCAAACTGTGCAAGTCATGCCAATAAATCTGTTTCATTTGAGAGAGAGTCAAAAACACTGGGAAGTACAAACAAACAAGCAGAATAAAATACTACATAAAAAAAAGGCCTGGAAACTATAAGCATATATAAAAGCTAAAAAATAAAAAATTTTTTTTTTTTTTTTTTTAAATGGAACCGATTACAAACAAACAGGAAAACAGTGAAATACTTTCACAAAACAAAAATCAATAATGAATAACCACAAAAAAAAAAAAAAATAAAAAAATAAAAAAAATTAATGTTTCTTTCAAAAATGGAACCTACTACAAAACAAAAAATCTGAAAAAACAACAGGAAAATGAAGTTAAATCAAGTCAACTAAAAATATGCATTAACTCTACTACTATAAATACAAAACAAGCCAATTAAAAAAATAAAAATTATTAAAGGTTAAATAAAATCAATTAAAAATACACCTTTTAAAAAGGACACTACTACAATCAAAAACAAGGCAATTTAAAATATTTACTTAAAAGACAAAAAAAGCTACAAGCAGAAAGACCATTTAAATTTTTTTTTTTTTTTTTTTTTTAATTAGATAATTACTATGATCAAAAAAGAAAAAAAAAAAAATAATATAAATAAAAAAAAAAAAAAAAAAAGGCAAATAAAAAAAAAAACTTAAACAAAAAAAAATTACAAAACCAAGCCAGTTGAAAACAGCAATAAAAAAAAAAAAAAAAAAATACAAACCAAGCCAGTTGAAAACAGCTTTATTTACTTAAAAAAACTAAAGAATAATAATATATATATAAGATTTAATTAATTTATAAAAAAAATATATATATATACAATTTCTATAAACAATATTTAAAACTGCAAAAAAACGTTTTGTTGGAACTTTTTTTTTTTTAAGAAAAAAGGTAATTATGACTACCAGTACAATCCAAACCAAGACAAATCAAATCCTGTGGGGGCTGGACACACACACACACACACACACACACAAAAAACACACACAAACAAATGTTCTTGAGCATTATTAATTCATTATATTCAGTATCAACACGTCAAGAACACACAGGCCTGAAGCGCTGAAGCTTCAAACGCTCTCATACACACACTGACCTCAAACACACTGCTCTCCCCTACACACACTTGCGTCTGCTCGTCCCCTCTAGCTAAGCTAACAGTTGCTCTGCTCGGTGTCTGCGGTGAAAACATCCAGAAACACATCATCTCCTTCATCTACTTTTTAGAACGCTAACCATCTCAAGCATCCACATCCACACACATACACCCACTTCACCCACAGGCAGGAGCATGTAACTACAGCGGTTTCCCTCAATTCTGATCCCTGCGGCCGCCGCTGCTTCCTCTGCTCCACAAAACACCGTTTGTGTTTCTCCAGCAGGCTGATGCCTTTTACCAATCACACAAACAAAAAACAAAACACTAAACAAACCACTCCACAAACCAGTCACAAAAGCCCGGGTGAAAACCTCTCTATCCTGCCTCACACTTCCTGTGCAAACTCCTCCCACTCTTTATTTGAGCAAGAGACACGCATTTGTCAATCATTCCTCCGCCCACACATATGCCCCCCGCCCACTCACCCCGGGCTTGCGTCCCCATCCAGTTCCTTTGGGCCGAAACCACATAGTCCTTATTGGAGGGCATGGGCACACGAGCTCGAGCACAGAAGCCCGGGTCACCCGGCCGCAACGCCCTGATCAACAGAGAGAGAGAAAAATCAGAGCACAGAAACCAAACTGAACAGTCTCTGTGTGTGTCACGCTTCACATCACTACAAAAAAACTAATTACACAAATTATAGAATGCATTTTCAAACTATTATATAACAGATTTCCTTAAAATAATGTTCAAATATTAAGTGTTCATTTTCATTAATTAACATTAATAAAAATATTAGAAGGAATTGCACAAAATATACAATGCATCTTTTAACAGAACTATTACAAATAAAAATAAATAAAATAAAAAAAAAAATGAAATAATAATTAGAATAAACAGAAATAAAACAAAACTACTACAAGGATTATACAATGCATTTAAAAATTATAATAATATAATAAATGCATTTCATTATAATAAATATAACAATCAAATAATGACAAATTATGACAAATATTATGAATATCAATATATTCTATAAATTATGAACAAAAGTAATACCATTTTAAATAATCAATGTGCATGAATTACGAAGAAATTCACAAGTATAAAAGATTTGATTAAAATTATAATACAATAAGTTGTTCTGGGGACGATTTTTTTGTTGGAAAAGTATTTTAAAAGAAATCATTTTTCACGTGCATGCAAGCATTAACTCATAACAAATATGATGTGCGCAGCTCAAGGATTGTGAATGAATATTGCCATTGAGGTACTTATTAGAAGCATAATAAAAAAGTCGACGTAAGATAGAGATAAAATATGGGATTCTCTGTCGTGGAGTCTATGAAGGACCAATGGTGTGAATATGATTGGGGGCATATAAAGCGATTACTGGGCCGTAGGTCATGGAACCGCCATGGAATTCGTATCTACTGTTAATTGCGCATGTATAATACAAGTAAGTCTAAAATAAGTAATGAAGTACTATTAATAAAATATACCCTATGTGAGCAACCCAGCGCGTGGTGATAATTATTAATAAAATACTATGGCAGCGAAAGTTAGGACCGTACTAGGATGGAGTTGACCTCAAAGAGATACGACAGTAAACCGCGAGATGCCGGGGGACAAGCAGGCGTGAGCAGAGCACAAGAGGGGAGGAAGGAATGCCCGTACCGCGAGAGTGTGTGGCGAACGGGTGGGTGATCTGTGTGGAAGACGGGGAGGAAAGAAAAGATGAAAAGAAAACAGGCGGAAAAGAGACAAACAACGAAGCCATAATAGGGGCCATTAAATAACATTAACAAAGAGGAAAGTAGGGGGGGGCAAGGGGCTGTCTAGGACATGGAAAACACGGGATTAGAACAAATAAGGGACGGGAAGGGACAATGAGTCTAGGCCCAGATAGGAAGGCCGAACAGGCTTTTTTAGGCTTCAGTTTCGTGCACGGTGGGCACAGGGCACGAGGCGATCTGTGGAGAGGTTTTGACGGGTTGTGTGGTGATCATGCAACCCACACAGAATGGCTTGAGTTGTTAGAGAGACCACTTCTTCCTCTCCGTGAGCGTCACTTTCTCCAGATCTCTGCGAGGAGTCTGGCCTCCTGACGGGGAGGAAGCTGGAAAGAAGGAAGCAGAAACATCCACACACTCCGATGTATTGAGGATGCTAGAGACTCGTCAGGCTTTCCGTGTGTAACCACAAAATCTCAGAGATGAAGAGAACACACAAAGAATGGGGTGAGTTGGGGGTTATTTGTTTTTTTGGGTTACAGGTTCAAAAGGTCAAAGACACACCACAGTCACCACGACTGAGGACTTGACGACATACAGAACAGAAGTCTGCCCAATAGAATGCTAAAAGAACCATCAACGGAACAGATCAGAATCGAGAGTACGAGATCAAACTGAATCTGATCAAAAGAATCAAATCACACTGAATCAGTTTGAATCAAGTCTGATTAAAAGATTCTATTTGATGCTATTAGATTTTATACAATCTAATAAGATCATTCGACCGAATAGAATCTGATCAAATAGAACAAAAAAAAAAAACACACAACAGAATAGAACGATTGTTTCTTTCTTTCACACACACATCAGTGTTAGAAGCATTGCTGAACTTGAGACGGTCCAGAGGGGTCATGCTCTCACACACACACACACACACACACACAGAGGGTGAACCTGAGCGCGGGGCAAAGGCGTCCGGCTCTTCCCGGCTCTCAGACGTCTGAGGCTCACTCACACGCTACAGAAAGAGGAAGAGGAAGGAGGGACAGAGTGACAGTGAGGGGTGACAGATGATTGACAGGTGAGGTGTGTGTGTGTGTGTGTGTGTGTGTGTGTGTTACCTGAGGCGTCTGCGCGGGGCGACCTGCTGGTCCAGGTCTCTCTGCTCTCTCTCCTCTCGCGTCATTCCCTTGTAGTTGGACGATAAACCGAAGATGGGCCGCGACCACTCGTCTGCACACACACACACACACACATCATCACAGGAACACACACTCAAGCGGACACAGATCTAATGCAGTCAGAGTGTGTTCGTACTGATGAGTTTGAGCGCGAGGTCTTTGTTGGCTCGAGACTCTTTGGGGTGTTTGTAGAGGTACATGACGGCTCGCCCGATTCCACTGAGCTTCAGTGTTTCCTGACTCACGCTGGGCAGCTGAGAACACACACACACACACACCTCAACACTACATTCAGTGTAATAACTCCAGTTTTAACAACTCTCAGAAATCACGTTTTTTCATTATGCATTCCAATTAATCTCCATCAGACTGCAGCTGGGTTGTGTGTGTCTGGGTTAAAAATAACTTAAAAAAAAAACAGCTAATATGATAAAACAGTAAAAATTAAAAAAAAAAGAAAACTGAGTTATTAGATTTTTTACAAATAAACTCTTCATATATATATATATATATATATAAAGATTCCTGCAGGATCTTTTTTTTTGTTATTATAGTACAAGTTCAATAAACAGATTATAATAAATAAATAAATAAATGTATGTATGTATGTATGTATGTATGTATGTATGTATGTATGTATATATATATATATATATATATATATATATATATATATATATATATATATATATATAAACAAATAAAATATTTAGAAAGCTTACAAAGTTAACTTTTAATTTTTAAAAAAATACAGTAAACATTTTAAAAGTAAAAAAGAAAAGAAAATATTCCCCAATGCAAAATATTAATAGTCGAAATGATATTATATATTAGGTTGCATAATATCATTTGGACACTCCAAATGATATTATACAACCTAAACTAGCTTTGCCGTGACACAAAATGTCAAATTAACACAAGCACACACACATATATACACATACACCACACATACATGCAACCACACACATACATATTTACATACACATATATACATACACATTTATATATATATATATACACCCACACATGAATAAATATAAACAATACATGTATATGAAAAGTTTCTAACACACACATATATATATATATACACACAAAAAAAAAAAAAAAAAATAAAAAAACATAAAAAAAAAGCATTTAAAAAAAAGCACCAGCGCTAAGGGCTCATCACCCTACCTCAGACAATCATGGTGTAAGTTATAAAGAAACAGTAAAAGCAAAAAATAAAAAATACATATCCCCTAACTCAATCCACAATAACAGAATGTAATAATAAAATTACATCTAAAAAACTTAAATGAATAATAACAATGATTGCTTTAAGAATCAGAGCATAAAGAGAGAGTGCAGACTGACCTCCTGCAGGATCTTGAGGAGCTCCTCTCGTATCTTGAGCGCTGGCAGACTCTTATCCGGGAGAGGACTGATCCACTCCTTTATGGCCGTCATCACGCCGCTGTCTATGAACGTGTCCTTCAGATCCTGCCTGCACACACACATTTCAGTGCATTAGCGTCTGTCCTGAAAGAACGGCACAGTAAACACACACACACACACACTCACTTCTTCAGATGCATCACCACTGTGGGCAGCAGCATGAGCTTCTTCAGAGCCGGTTTCTTCTTGCTGTTCAGACTCCGGTCCTCCTGAAGACACAAACACAGAGCAGACACTGAATCCTAGGCGTGTGCGTGCATTCAAAACATTAGGCTCAGTCAGAATTTGAAATGTTTTTGAAAGAAGTGTCTTATATAGGAACAGATGAAATCTTTGATTTTTTCCCCCCATTCTACTTCTTTTTGTTTGCTTTTCTGGATTTTCTGAAGGTTAAACTTTAACCAGAAAGCATGTCTAATTAACAGAAATCACAAAACTTAAGAACAATCTAATAAACGTTTTTAGGGTCCAATAATTCTATTTGTGTTTTCCAAAATTTATAAAAATTTAAAATGAAATTATATAAAAATCAAAAAATCCTTTAAATTTAAAACAAAATAAAAATTAAAAAATAATTAATACTTAAATCAAAAAACATTTAACAGTGAAATATTATTAAAATGTAAAACAGCTGTTTTCTATGTGAATATGTGTTAAACTGTAATGTATTTCTGTGATGCGCAGCTGTATTTTCAGCATCATTACTCCAGTCTTCAGTGTCACATGATCTTCAGAAATCATTCTAATATGATGATTCACTGCTCAAGATTATTATACATTTTCAGTCAATGCTGTGCTGCACAATATTTTTGTGGAAACTGTGATACATTTTATTTTTCAGGATTCACAGATGAATAGAAAGTTTAAAAGAACAGCATTTATTAGAAACACACACTCACTCACACACACTCAGACACACACACACACTCAGACACACACTCTCTCTCTCACACTCTCACTCTCTCACACACACACACACTCTCTCTCTCTCTCACACACACACACTCAGACACACACTCTCTCTCACACACACACTCTCACACTCTCTCACACACACACACTCTCACACACACACTTCTCTCTTCACACACACTCTCTCACACACACACTTTCATCTACACACACACACTCACACACTCACTTTCGCTTTCTCTACACACACACACACTCTCTCACACTCTCTCTCACACACACACTTTCACACACACACTCTCTCACACACACACTTTCTCTCACACACACACACACACACTCTCTCTCTCTCTCTCTCTCTCTCTCACTCTCTCTCTCACTCACTCTCTCATTCACACACACACACACACACACACACACACACACACACACACACACACACACTCTCTGTCTCTCTCTCACACACACACTCACATGCACGCTCTTTTCATGGCGGTCAACGATGACGTAATCCGACATCATGACGTCATTTTGATGACCATATGCCACTTACATCATCAAGGCGTACTGATGAAATCCTCGATCCGCTTCGATGCTTAAGTTTAAGCCTCAGCTTGGCTTTCTTCGAATGAAAAGTGCATGATGTCAAAAGTCTGACATGAAGGACATGTGCTTAAAACCACCTGCGATGATGCGGTTACATCGCAATGCAGAGACACCCCTGAGCCTCTCAGCAGCAGGAAAAACTCCCGAATCGTAATTCTGCTTCCAGCCGCATATGGCAGCCAGCTGGAATGAGCTTACTCAATTCTTTTTCTCCCTCTGTCCACATCGCCGTCTCTGACCAGAGTCGATTCCCGTGCCGCTCTCAGCCTCCCCGACGCCGCAGTCTCTTCTCCAAAGTGCCTGCCTCCCCAGCTCCTCTCTCTTGGAACCCCTGAACACACACACACACACACACACACACACACACATTACACATACACAGGTAAAAACAAAAACATAAAAAAATTAAAAAATTTTGTGCCGTGCACTGTATTTATTCTTATTTTAAAGTGAACTGTGCTTGTTCAGACTGTTTTGTGATCTCAGAGAATCAGTTCAAGACAACAATCCGAGGTAAAGAGAAACTGTTTTTGATAAAAATGAGTATTAAGTCAAATTTAACCAACTGGGTTATAAAGTATGAGTTATTGTGAATATCCAAGATAATTATTCATATGCAAACCTGACATCAATAATGGTCCTCACCTGACACTATTATCTTTACAGCTAACATCTAAATTTCATTAATAATTTTGCAACATAAACACTTATTTTCCTGTTTTTCACTTTGAATGTGCTTTAAAATAATCAACTGTATAAAGAAATCTGACATCAACTGTAATGTATTTAATCAAAAAACATCACTTGATATAAAATAAACATTAACTGAAATAAGATTTTTTTAATTTATAAATAAAATTCTTATTTTTCAGCTTGTTGCAAAGTAATATTTTCATTTCCATTTAGCTTAATTTAAGGTACCTAAAATAAAAATTAAACAAAAAAATATATATAGAGAGAGAGAGATAAAAACAACAACCTCAAAACTAATAAAATGACAACAAAGCAAAACTTTAAAGCAATTGAAAAACAAAATATAAAATAAAAATAGCATCTTAATATTAAAAACACTGATGTATTTCTAAAATGACACTATTTTTCGAAGAGCTGCTTTACAGTTGACATTGAATTTGTTTCATAATTGATTAATTTTGTAACATTAACAGTTATCTTGTTTTTTCTCTGTGAAGCTGCTTTGAAATAATGTATTATATTATATATTAATATTGTATAAAGCTGTAAAAATAGATGTGACTTGATTAAGAGAATTATTTATATTCAAATCTGATGCAGTCTCACCGTAAACTCCTCCTCTTCCTCGTCGCCGGACTCTCCAAAGATGTCTGCGATCATCTTCCTGAGGGACAGAAAGAGACGGTCACACACACACACACACACACACAGAGGCAGAGAGAGAGAGATGAAGAGCGTTACTGACTCTTCCTCATCGTCGCCGGACTCGCTGTCGCTGCCGAACAGAGCCTTCTCGTCCCCGTCCCTGAGCCCTCTCTTCATCGTCCTCCTCCCCATCCGCTGTCTGAGCCCAGCTGCCTCCTTCAGTTTAGCTGCTAAACTCTTTATCAGGAGCTCCAGAGTGTCATCACTGCCGGAGTCTTCATCACCAGACACCAGCCTGCTCTTCTTCACCTCTGCAGAGACACAGGCGCCATCATCATCATCATCATCATCATCATGTGCAGTGAGAGCAACCTAACCTCACTTTCCTCATCTTCATCACTGTCTGACAGAACCGCCTTTCTTCCTTTCACTGAAAGACAATTCACAACAAAGTTTCTACTTATAAACTTACTTATTATAATAATGTATTATTATTGTTATTATTATTAAATAAAATTGAAAAGAAGATCCAATGATATATTATAAATATAATATTATTAATAATAAATAACATTCTAAAAACAATATTATTAATAAAAAAAATTAATATATAATAACTTAGATTACAGATAAAATATAATATTCTAATGAGTTCAAAATAAATATATAACTATTATAAACAGTAGTAGTAGTCAAAAAAAGCCAAATTGTAACAAAACAATACTATTATCAATAATATATTAATTAATATTATAATACAGAACAAACACAAATGTATAATCAATATTAAAATATTTTATAAAAATTATAAATAGTCAACCTATAATAGTAGTCCTTATAAACTATATTATATTTACACCAATAAAGCATTTGTAAAATATATTATTTGATATTTTTACATATTCATTATTGAGATTTATAATTGCATTTATGAATATAATGACATTTGAAAAAATCTGAATAATAAATTTACATATATAACTTAGAATATTATAATCATTTTAATACCTACAATAATAATTTATATATATATTTATTATTTATTAGCTTATATTATGTTGTTAAAAGTTGACTATTAGAATAATTATATATATATATATATATATATATATATATATATATATAAATAGATAGATATATAGATAGATAGATAGATATAAAATTATTCTAAAGTCAACTTTTAAAAAGCATATTATGTCACATACAATGTCAATACCATAATAATCCTATAAACCTATAATAATAGCATTTTATAAACTATATTATATGTACAACAATAAAGCATTTGTACAAATATTATTATTAATATTATTACTATTATACGGAGATTATAATTGCATTATGAATATAATGATATTTGAAAAATCTGAATAAAATTACATATAACTTAGAATATTATAATCATTTTAATACCTACACACACACACACACACATATATATTTATTAATATTGCTTATAATATGCTGTTAAAAGTTGACTATTAGAATAATTTTATATATATGTAGATAGATAGATATAAAATTATTCTAAGTCAACATTTAAAAGCATATTATAAACAATATTAACAACACAATTATAAATAATCCTATAAATTACACACACACACACACACACATATATAAATCGTATAATTATAATTAAACAACACTAAAGGTAATTTTTGATTTGATTGTGAGTAAACAAACATACCAGGCTTTTCATCTTCCTCATCTTCATCTTCATCATCACTGGCCAGAGCCCGTCGTTTAGGCCCTTCATCTTCATCACTTCCTGCTTCTTGTTTCGGTCGCTCCTCTTCTTCATCACTGTCTGAGTTCATCACAGCTTCCACTTTCCTCCCTCCTTCCTCCCTCCCTCCCTCCCTTCTCTTCTGCATCAGAGTCTCTCAGAGTCTTCTGTTTGCTTGTCCTCGCCTGAATCGCCACGCTGCCTGATTTAGGGCTGTGTCTCTTCTGTGTTTCCTCCGCTCGAGTCGCCGGCAGGGTGTGGTTTCTCCTCCTCCTCCTTCCCTCGATGTCCCAGGTGCCGCTTTTCTTCTTCACAGGAGAGCTGCCCTCTTCCTCCCCCTCACTGTCTGCGGGTCACGGGCGCTCAGGCTCCCCTGATTCGCCAGCGCCTCCTCCTTCCTCGAAGCCAGGATCCGAAGCTGCTGTCTGCCGCGGAGCGCGCCCTCGTTATCACCGTACTTTCATCCTGAGAGAGCAGAGCAATCACTAAACAATACCATCAGCGAAGAGTCAGGCTTGGAGAATGTAAGAAAATTATCAATGGATGCTTCCTGCAGTGAATGGTGCCGCCAGAATGAGAGAGTCCAAACAAAATGATATTTTTTTTAAAACATCACAAGTAATCCACAATGAAGATGTGTTCAGCTTTTGTCTCTCCAGATGATTACTGATGGACTGAGTTTTGGGGACTCTCATTATGATCCACCCTGGGAACCCAATTAACTCAGAGAAAAATTACCCTACATTGAGGTGATAACGGATTCAATGCCTAAATTTCTCAAACCTGAGAGAAGAAGCAAGATGAAAACAACATAATCATTGATCTCGGGATTTGTATGAGCGTGAGCGCAAAAAAACACAGACCCGAAAAAAGAAGAAGAAAAAAAGGAAAAGAAAGTTTACGGCACCCTTAAAACCCAAAACTCGGACTTCTGACTCTAAGAAGGATGTGGACACCCCGGAGGTTGACGCGGGTCTGGCCATCCTCCGGACGTCCTGAACTGGAAGTTGCGCTGCCGTCTCTGAAACAAATATAAATCCAAAGGTCTTAGTACACGTACTTTGATGCAAAAGTAGTAATTCAGGCTTATCATAGGAGTAAAACGACAAAATAAACCTGTGCCAATACCATGATGTTTGTCTTAAAAAAAACATGGAAAATACCATGTAATTTGATTGAATATAAGGTTAATGCCATGTTTACTATACAGCCATTTATACAACCTTCTACATACCAAGAAATACCCCCATGGGGTAAATGAACAAATTACGTGGTATTACAATGAGTACTTGTCAAAACACACGGAAAAATATCCACGGTACATTTATTAATTATATGGTAATGCATGTTTTAATGTAGTAATAAAACTATGGTACCCCAGCGTGCTAAAAGAATATTCATGTAGTGGTTGCCGGGGTGGGTTTTAGTAATAATATAAAACACGTGATATTAAGCATGGTAGGTTGTTGTAATCGGTTTACCTGAGCGGATCTCCTCGTCTAAATCCATATGGAATGTGGGAGGAAATCGCGCTGCCTTCAGTTTCACACACACCCCAATAACAAAAATAACTCCAGGAACAGACCGCTGAGGGAACTGAAGTAACGGGACCCGGTTTTACTGTGGAGCAAGCGGGGATCTTTTATGTTCCCAGGTTTGGTTAAGACGCCCCATGGGCTCTGTAGGCTCTATTTATTATAAACTGTTTGATTTATTACGGATGTCACTAACTGTGCTGGTTTATTTCTTCCATTTAAAATGGTTGTCAACGCACACCGGTGACGCATGGTGCCGGAACGCGCACACGTCGAATTTAAAATGACGTCAGTCAAAAAACGTATGTCCTGGTGAGGAGCGTGGCAGGAGATTCGCAAAAACGAGCGGACAGGCACGTTCTTAAGTTTGGGAAGACATGATATGGATGTTATTATTTGTTGAAAATGATGGTATGCTTAAAAATACTATAATTGTGAGCTGTGTTAATTTAATGTTATATTTAATTATTCAACTATATTTTCTTTATTTTCATCCTAATAATATTTTTCAAATATTTGAATAGTTTTTATAAAAATAAAATATTAAGTGATAATCACACAAATAATTTCCGACATTTATAACAAAATTATTAAATAATTATTTACCATATATTTTTACCATTTTAAAAATTTATTTACAATAATTCCACACAATCTTTTTTTCTAACATTTTTAATTTTATATAAAACAATTATATTATTTAAATTATATTTGTATTTTGAAATTTTACCAATATTACCAATTTTACAATAATTTCTTGAGCGTTAAGCATGTGAACGTGTTTATTTAAAGGAATATTAAAAGAATATTTATAAAAGAGGATATAGAATAGATAATAAATAAAAACACACTTCTCAGTCTAGTTTTGTACATATATGGGTCAAATTTTAGGGATCCATATTACATTAATGTGTATATAAAAATATATGTGTGTGTGTGTAAATAAATAGGGGTTGTTTTTTAAATATTTATTATTTTATCGGAGTCAAAAATGTAATAGAACTGATTTTTTTTTTTCTAATAAAAATATAGCAAGAAAACAAAAAAAAAAAAAAAAGAGCAGTTGTAAAACACTACTTTTTGTTTCTCAATGTGGCACATTTTCCTCCCTGACATATCATTTTTTTATTTAATATTTTAAGTGTGTACATCAACCAAGTATGAAGGAAAATGAATATGAAATGAATGGGACAAAGGAAAAAACCCTTCTTTGTTGGTTTTTTGTTTGCATGTGTTAGAGTGTAGCAGTGCTCCTGTCTGTGCATCACACCACACACACCCCCCACAACAGCACCCACACTTCACCATCACACACCCCCACACACCACACACACCCCCACACGACTCTCCCACACACACACCCACACACACACTCCACACTCACCACACACACATCCACTCTCACACACCACACTACACACACACACTTTCACACACACACTCACAACCACACACACTTCTCACACCCACACCCAGGCTCTCATCAACACCCACACACCCACCACACCACACACTCTCACCACACCACACCACACACAACACTCTCCAATCACACACACACACGTCTTTTTTCTTCTTTGATTCAAAAGCTGAAAATTTATACATATAAAAAAAAAACCTACTAATAAATATACTTAAACTGGCTTATTCTTCAAACACAGCCCAGCACTAAATGACCCTTAATACTTTACCTACACCTAAAATGTAAAAAAAAAAAAACTAAAAAAACAAAAAAAAAAAATTCTAAAAAATAAAAACATTCAAAATAATAATAAAAGCTATATCATAACTCGAAATTTGAAAATAAAACTAGTTTATTATTTAATTGATTATTATAACACACACACAGGAATTCAGAGAGGACACAGATACTGGGAGACTGTATAAAAGTTTATTATTTAGTATTTGAAGCTAAACAGCACAGATACTAGAATCTGACACAGTGTTTTCAAAAGTCCTGCTTCGGAAAAAAAAAATGAGATTCAAACATCTCAATAATAAACCACAACTTCCATTCAGCACACTCTTTCAACCTTGAATTCTGATTCAGTGTCTTGTGTCTCTGTGTTGTGTGTGTGGTGTGTGTGTGGTTGGTGGGTGTTTGTGTGTGTGTGTTGTGTGTGTGTGTGTGTGTGTGTGTGTGTGTGTGGGAGTTGATGATCTCAGAACTCAATAGAGACGAGCTGACGTGACGTGTCCTGCACTGCCCGCCTCACCGCCTCACTAGCCAATGCGCTGACAAGCGGCCTCAAAATAACCCCGCCCCCTCACTCTGCCCCTCCTTCTGCTCCACACAGTCTCATTCTAACAAAAATAAAAACATTTTAAAAATACAATACACAAAACGCATTTTTAGTATCAAGATACTATTAGAGTTTTTATAAATATTTTAAAAGACATTTTTATTCATATTGATTTGGCTTTCATTTTTAATTTTAAGCAATATCTTTTGAAAGTATTTTTTTTGTTTACATTTTTTTAATGTCTATTTAGTCTATCTAGTCTATTTTTGTCTTTTAGTACCTCAAAGTTGCATAGTAAATGAAAATAGTATCCATTAAACTAATAAAACAAAGGTTTTTATATTTTACCATTTTCATTTAACGTTTATTTTTTAAAGTTAACTAAAAAAACCCTCACACACAAAAATAAAAACACACAGAAAGCACGAGTGCATTAAAATGCGCACCTCTAGAATGTTGAGGACGAACTGAATGGCCTCGTCCGCAGAGAACACTTTAAAAAGCCCATCGCACGCCAAGAGGAGAACAACCTGAAAAACACACAACACCACTAAACCTTCAAACGTGTGAGAGTGTAACGCTAGGAAAACACGTTTGTGTGTTAAATCACTTGTTCATTGGGACGGAGATGACAGCGCCGACGTCGGAGTGAGACACCCCAGCGTTTATACTACCGTCACCGGATGGAGGCGAGACACTCCAAGCACTCAGCACCGGCGTCCCTCGCCAACACACACACGGTTACTCACCCGTGACCGATCCAGAAACCCCTTTCTGATGTGCCGTCCGCACACACAACACACACACAACCTGACCGAGCAGCCCGCTCTCGCAATCCTCCTGCGCTTCCTCATATATGGTGGGTTGGCCGCACACGAGAGCCAGAGTCACACACTTCCTCTTCCCAGAATCCTCAGCCTGCTCCACACGACACAGCACTGCCTAGTGCACACACAGAACAGTAAGATGTTTTGCATTCTGGTTTCACTGAAATCAGAAGAAGTATGATTAAATCTGATGTTTAAAGGAATAGTTGAACATTAACTAAAAATGTTCTCACCCTCAGGTCATCCGAGATCAGGATGAGTTTGTTTCTTCATCAGGTTTGTAGAAATGTAGCATTGCATCAGTGTCTCAGCAATGGATGCTCTGCAGTGAATGGGTGCCGTCAGAATGAGAGTCCAAACAGCTGATAAAAACATCACAGATTTGTTTAATCTTTTGTCTTCTCCAGATGTTAACTGATGGACTGGAGTGGTGTGGATTATTGTGATGTTTTTATCAGCTGTTTGGACTCTCATTCTGACGGCACCCATTCACTGCAGAGCATCCATTGCTGAGACGCTGATGCAGTGCTACATTTCTCCAAATCTGATGAAGAAACAAACTCATCCTAATCTCAGATGATCTGAGGGTGAGTACATTACAGCATATTTTCATTTTGGGTGAACTATTCCTTTAATATGCATAACATTTGAATAGAAATAAGTTACATTTTAATGTTCAGACTTACTCTACTGTCTCCTAGGTTTGCCACATACAGAACATCATCAACCACCAGCATACATGTGGCTGTGGAGCCATCCTTCCACGCGGGCTTCCTGCAAACACACACACACACAAACACACACACACACACCGTGTTCTCTTGCTCTCAGGTGCTTCATTTCATATCCAGCAGTACCGAGTGAAGCAGAACTCACTGGCTGGAGGCTTTCTTCAGGAAATCCTCATCGGTCTGACGGAAGGTGTCCAGCAGACACTTCCTCACCAGCTTCTCCAAATTCTCCACATCACCTGCAAATCATGAGGCATTATGGGAACAACTCATTAAAGTAGCTTTGAGTGTGATGATGAGGATCGGGCCGGATTGGATTTACCTTTAGGAAACTTGCTGACCAGCGTGTGATGGAGATTCTCAGCAGCAAACTGTGACGCCCGAGCTCCACCGTGACCGTCAAACACAGCGAAGAACGCAAGACGAGAACTGCACACACACAGATAGAGAGATGGATGGATGATAGATGGAAGATGGATGGATGGATGGATGGATGGATGGATGATAGATGGATAGATGGATGATAGATGGAAGATGGATGGATGGATGGATGGATGATAGATTGAAGATAGATGGAAGATGGATGGATGATGGATGGAAGATGGATGGATGATGGATGGAAGATTGAAGATAGATGGAAGATGGATGGATGATGGATGAT
>NC_056586.1:22078573-22087241 GCF_018340385.1 Cyprinus carpio | reverse complement strand
TGCTCTGGCTGGCTGCATCGCTGGACGACTGGCCCTGGCGTGCTGGATGCGCGTCTGGCCGCTGGCTGGCGCCTGGAATGCCTCGCTGCCGATGGCTGTCTGGCTGGCTGTCGCTCGCTTGCCGCTGGCTGGCTGGTGGCTCTAGCTGGCCGCTAGGATGGCTCTGGATGGACCGATGGCTCGCCGCATGGCTGGACTCGCTGGTTGGCTGGCTTGCCGCCCGATGGCACGACTGGCGGATGCTCGCTGCCTGGCTGACTACGGTGGCTGCTTCTGTGCTCTGCTCGGATGCTCTCCTTGCTATTCATATGCCTGGATGGATGAACGATCTATGTCCTGGCGCCCGACACGACTGACACCACACAGATAGATACGATACGATATATAGCTCGATAGCATCGTATATCTGATAGATTATAAGCTAGCTGGAGACTAGACTCACTCCCCACTTGTTTTGCGAGGAGTTGGTGGCTTCCTTGCATTGGACGCATGACCGTGTGTCATCTTGCTCTCCTCTCGTTCCGCCGCGTCCTCGCTGATACAAAACCCATCAGCTTCGGAGATCTGCTGAACACAACAGAGCCGCGATCATCACGACCTTCCCTCTCCCTCTCTCTCTCTCTATCCACACACACCCCACACACACCCACACTCTCGTCTTCGCAACACACCGTGTGTGCCAAAGCTGAAAACCTTTACAAACTTTCCCTTTTCCTCTCGTCATCTTGTCCTCCCACCCTCTGTGGTCCTGCGAGCAACTTCTCTCTTCCTCTTCTCAATCCTCGCTCCTCCGCCTCCGGCTGCTTGGCTTCCAGGCCTGCGAAAATTAAACCTCATATTAATAATTAACACCATTTCCTCACTCTTGTTTTCCATCACTTCCATATGCATCTGCCTCAATAAACAACAGGATACTGTTCAAAACGGAGTGAGCTGCGCTACCAAGACAGCATTTCTGAGCCTCAATTATAGGGGTTTGAAACAGAAACAATATGTAAATGCACGCATTTTTGCATTACATTATTGTCAAAAACGGCGTCATGCAATGTCGAAGGAAACATTTAATTTAACACGATAGTCTTTAATTAGACACACTAATTGTTGATTTTGCAACAAGATTTGTGTCGGTTAATACCGAAGTCAGGATAGTGCCGAAAACGCATCTAAATCACTAATTCACACGTGCACGATGAGTATTAAATTTTAAAAAAACATTTTTTAAACTGGTGTGAATTAACCCACATGGGATCATTTGGAAGTTTCCGGAAGATCATCAAAGAAAGCCAGTTCTGAAACAGAAGTCCACAGTCTGCGATGAAAAGCCTGTTATCTTCTGCCAAAACCACAAAACAAAGACACTCGATCAAAATCACAAACGACGCCACGGACTAGCAGTAAAACGCTGAAAGAAATCAATAGAATAACACAGACAATGAGTCACAAAGGTCCAATGATGGATTATTTAGTTGTAAAAGAGACTTAACCAGCATATCGAATTCGAAGAGTGAGCGCTGTTAGAAAGCGTGTGTTTGAATTGCTGCAACAGCGATCCGTGCTCATGCTTAACTGAATGAAGCAAAGGATGAAATAGGCGGAATTGAGGTTTAATACCATTAAATAGAGGCGTTATATATGTTGAGTATCTGTTAGTATACTCACACGCAACACAAAAACCCTGTATCAAGCATGGTAAAATTGTTTTAGTTGCATTTAAAACTATTGACTGAACTTCCGGTATCGCTTACGAGTTGGTGGTCTAGTTGGGTTTAGCATAGCTGCCTTCCAAGCAGTTTGACCCGGGTTCTATTCCCGGCCAACGCAACTAACTTTTTTTTTTTTTTTTGTTTGCTCCATTCTCGTTTCATCAAGCTTTATTTATAAAGCTCGCACTCCAAAACAACAGACGTGGACCCAAAACACTAGTAACACAAAGAAAAAAACATTTGCTGATAAGTATTTGTTTAGCATTAAATGAATGATTGAGTGCTCCTCTGCAGCCATCTACTGGTCATAGCAGGGAAGTATCATGTCCTTTTCATTTTAAAGGGATAGTTCAACCAAAAATAAAAAATTTGCCCATAAGTTACTCACTCTCAAGGCATCCTAGGTGTATATGACTTTTCTTCTTCCAGACTAATACAATCTCTAACAGAAGCTAGAGATTAAGGTTTATAAAGTTGTAAGTAAATATGGATATTTTTCTTACACAAATGCATCGGAAGGACTTTATTAACCCCGAGCCGGTATGGACTTCTTTTATAATGAATGGTTGATCAAAGTTTCACTATTATCCTCCCATTATAAAGCATGGAGTTGGTAATCTGGACATTATTTAATATAACTCTGAGTGTATTAGTCTGAAAGAATAAGTCATATACACCTAGGATGGCTTGTGATTGGGAGATAATCATGGGGTAATTTTAATTTTTGGGTGAACTATCTCTTTAAGTGTTTGTTTTCAACAAGGCGGTGGAAATCTTCCACTTAATGGCACATTTTCCATTAATTTTCTACATGAATCATGAAGTTTTACATTCACTGTTCCAATTTTATGTAAATATTTATGTGAAAAAAATGCATATTTTTTATGCAAAAAAAAATAATAATAACATAAATCACTGCTTAACTGAAATGTGAGCAATATATGGCCATCAAGAGTTAAAGTGAGTGTTGCATCTTTGTCAATTTTTCACCTGATTGACTTGCAGAAAGTTTTCTGTGATGTTGTTAGGGAATAAAGTACTATAAAACTATACAATTTAATTTATTATGTATAATAAATTGCTATTAAATTATTATTGTAAAAAACACAAATTTTAAATTACTGTTCTAAAATGAATTTTAATAAAATTAAAATATATGTATGGTATGACACTATTCAATGTAATATATTATTAATACATTGCTATTAAAACTATTATTTTTTTTTAATTACTATTCTATTTTATTTAAAAAATTTAATTAATATATATGGTATGACACAATACAAAGTAATTTATTTATATTAAATTGCTTTTAAATGACCATTATAAAAGTTGTTTAAAATATAGAATAAAAATATACATAATACAGCAAAATTACACTCTGTAATGAAATGTACTACTCTGCTTCTGTTTAGTAAAAAAAAAATAATAATATGTGACACAAAAGACAGCAGTTCAGAGTTACACAGAGCTTGTTTTAATACAGACGCTTTCACTGTACAGTAACAAGTTATTTACATTCTTAGTGAAGGCCTATATACAAAAAATAAAAAAATATAATAAAACAAAAATCAGAGATGGACAGCGTCACATGGATGTAAGTCATAACTTAACAATAAAATAAATATTTAACAGTCAGAGAGATCGGACGCCCCTGGAGTCCAAAACGACATGATATGAGTCTGATGTGAAGGAGAGAGAAACACACACACACACACACAGACACAGACACACACACACACTCTCTCTCTCTCTCTCTCACACACACTCACACTCACACACACACACACACACACACTCTCTCTCTCTCATGGTTAGTGTAAAAAAAAAAAAAAAAAAGTATGTGACTTCTAAAGACAGTTCTTGAGAGCTGTTTAATACAGAGCGCTTTCACTGTACAGTAACAAGTTGTTACATTCTTGAGTGAGCCTATATACAAAAAATAAAAAAAGTATAATAAAAAACAAAAATCAAGAGATGGACAGCGTCACATGGATGTAAGTCATAACTTAACAATAAAATAAATTTTTAACAGTCAGAGAGATCGGCGCCCCTGGGTCCCAAAAGCGACATGATATGAAGTCTGATGTGAAGGAGAAAGCACCACCACACCTACGCACACACACACACACACACACACACACACACACTCTCTCTCTCTCACACACACACACACACACACACACATAAACACACACACACATAAACACACACACACACACACACACTCTCACACACATACACACACACACACACACACACACACACACACATGAAGTGTGTAAAGCAGTTAAAGGGTAAAGACAGTGTTTTGTGATACCGGGACAGTCAGTGTTCAATCCCAGAAGTGTTTATAAAAAAGCATTTAGAAACACAATAAGAAAACATTTCTATCTGTTGTCTTGGTGACTGTGACTTTGTAAGTTTGTGGGGCATTTAAAAATAGTGGCTTCATGTAGGTGTCAAACCAGGCAGGCAATGAGCTTCTAGCTCTTGTCACACCTGTGCTCAACACACTTCATGCCTGGATCACGATGAAGAGAAGAAGAGGCTTAGCGACGGGTAAGCAGTGAACATGAGAAACTAGCGGCAAGCTTGCCTTCATCAGCTTCGGTTGGAGCTTTTCTAAAGTTCAGTTTGTTCAACTTGCAATGCTTTGAACTTTTATTCTGAGTTGAAAGTCAATCATAATTGTAGCAGTGGTTCTACTCAGCACGACTCCACTGTGCATGACTTTTACAGATTTTTGTATTTTTATAGCTATTTTTTAAAATTACAATTTCAACCTGATAAAAAATATTTTAGTCTTTCGTTTGTTATTACTAAAAATAATTATTTTACCTTCTTATTTTTGATATTTATTTATTTGCTTTTTATTATATTTTATCCTTGAATTCAATGCAAGTCACTTTGGATTAAAGCGTCAGCCAAATGCATAAATGTAAAACCTTTTAGTTTTAAAGCTTGGTGTAACTACGGAAATGTATATTCATTATATAAATGCTCGTACAGTTTTATTACTTTTCCAGGTTTTTTTTCAAGATTGTGTTAGAACTCTTGTTCTTCAAGCGGTTGTTTAGGGAGGTGATATAAAATCTAAAATGTATTGGCTTTTTAGTTGTTTGGCTTATTTAATGTCATTTTAAAGTCTGGTTAAAAACCACTGATATATAGTCAAAGGGAACTGGAGTTTTTCGACCAATGAGAGATTTCACTGTGGGAGCTAATTTGAAGATGCGTGCCTGGTTAGAAATACTCTGCTATTTGATGCTCTTTTTAAAACAAATATATTTCTGAAATCTATCTGTAAAAGCTCTCTGTTGACTTCCACAGTAAGATACGGTAGATACAGCTTAACTCTGGCGTTTTCATCAACATTTACTTCTCCAAACAGCACGTTTAGTCTGAAAGCAGTGCATTCTGGGGCCGAACCTCCACTCATGCTTTCACTCGGGTCCAGATCAGTCCAGGATCCACTGTTCCGCTGTATAATACAGGAATGGACATGTGTTTCAGGCTGATATGTGATTCCTCAGAATGCTGGTGGAAGGATAAGGCATCCAGGAAGAGGAAGTGGAGGCTCGGGGCAAAGCGGAGCGTTTGATTGGTAGAGTCTGATAAGTCGATACGGCTGATTGTCACAACAACATGTTAAAGGTCTCGTGACACTTTCCCCTTCTCAAACCTAGTGAGCTCCCTACTTAGACAGCATTTTAAGGCATCACACACTTTTAACAGACCTTCTTTAAGCCAAATCATAAGGCACGTATAAGACGCATATAAAAATGGAAAAGAAGAGAAATTATAAATATCATTCAATCAATGCTGGAGTGAATCGATGAAAATAGTTCAATAGAATTAAACAGATTGTTTTGGATTAGAAGTGTTCGCTGAATGCATAAATGTAGATACTTTTGGTGGAGACTATGTTTTGCTCATTACAACTCATCTTCAATCTTTTTTTCCCAATGTTGGTAAACAATTAAAAATTATTGTTTTTTCCTTATTTAATTTATTTTATACATTCAGTGCAATGTTTCTTTGGATAAAAGTAAATGTTTAGCTGGAGACACAGGCTATTATTTCTTTTGCAATATTAAAACTATCTTTAATGAATTTTATAATTATATTATTTATTTTCATAATTTACTATTTTTATTTTATTTATTTTTATTGTATTATATTGTATTGTATTGTATTCTATTCTATTCTATTATATTCTATTATATTCTATTGTATGCAATGCATGTAATGCAATGCAATGCAATGCAATGTAATGCACTTTGGATAAAAAGCATATCAGCCAAATGCATGAATGTAAAAGGTATTTAACCCATTGCTACTTCTATTTTGTGCTCATCTGAGGATCAGTCTGACTGGAAATCTTCGGAGAGTCTCCGTGGCTCAGAAGGCAGTAGACAGAGAGGCAGCTCACTAGGGTTTTGAACAGAGCCAAAGAGGTTAAAAGAGAAAAGTGGCTGAGCTGCGGATTTCATGTTGGCTGAATGGTAATTTGCTCTTTCAAATTGTGATATATTGGTTTAATCTGGCTGATACTCTGATAAATTCCTTCTAGCTAGTAAAACAGTTTCCAAAGTTTATGATGTCCACACAGATTGGAGAACAGAAGGCACTGTGATTGGTGAGTCAGTGGCGAGGGTATGGCTGCTTCAGTCGTGACGGAGTGTTTGATTGGCTGGGTGAAGCTGTGTCCGTCTGACGGGCATCTGGTGGCTGCGGGCGCGTGCCCAGGCTTAGCTGACTTCAATGCTGTTTTCCGACTCAAATCCCTGATTCCCTGCGGGATCCGGCTTCATGGCCGACTTTGGTGCTCCAGATCCTGATGCACACACACACACACACACACACACACACAGGCGATGCTTTAAGTCTGTGGTTCTTGACTCAAACAGTACGCCGCCCGCTCTGTACAGATCAAATATGATCATCTCGTGAGGGACCCATAATAAATTGAAAGGCAGTTATATCTTTTTCATGTGTAAAGATACTGTAAAAAGTGACTATTATTATAAATGTGTAAACACCAATTCAAAAATATTTGAGTGTCTAATATGTTTCATCTTTTTTTACTCACTATATACTACTATAATGTTAAATGTAGTGTTATTCATTTACTACCACAGTTTTATCCAAGTCCGTTCATATTTTTAAATGGGATTTTAAATTTGTTGAATAATTTCAGTTTTCACTTTAATTTTAGTTAAATATTTTAAGGATTTTATTTGTGTTTAATGTTTTTTTTTTTTTAGTTTTTTTTTTTAAGTTTTCATAGTTTATTTCGTTTGTTTTTTTGGTACTTCAATTTAAACCAAACAAAAAATACAATGGCAGCTTTTACTTTTTTACTCTTTTACTTTACTTTTTTAAGGTAAATCAGACATGCTTTTTTCTTTTTTCTTTTTTTTTCTGCACGTTTTAGTTAACTATATAACCCTGTTTAGATGTTACTATGCTAAATCAAATTTTATTAATTTTGTTTTTAATAATTTTTTTTATTTAGAAATCAAATTAATATTTCAAAATTATTTTCAATTTTTTTTAAATTAACAAATTATATTTATTATAACCTTTTAGTTTTTTTAATAAATTAATAAAATTTTAATACGAATCATTTATTTTTATTTTACTCAAATATATTTATGTATTTATTATTTTGTTTACAATAAACAATGTATTTGTTTTAAAAGTCAATTTCGTAATTTAAAATCAACTTATTACTTGTTAATTCCAATGTAATTCAGTTTCCTCTATTACTCATAACACAAATTTGTATGTATTGGGTAATTATAATAAATTATTTCTTTTTATTTTAGTTTTTGTAAAATAAAAAAGTGATTTATTTGTGTTAAATGGTTAAGCAATTTTGTAATTTAAATCAACTTAATACTTTTTAATTCAAATGTAATTCTTGTCTATTTGAAAACAAATAGTATTTATGTATGATTTAATAAATTATTTTTATAATTAAAATGTATTTATTTATTTGTTAGGTTGATTATCTCACATGTGATTAATCACAATCACATAGTTTAATCTTGTCGTTTTTATGGACAACTTTTTTACACTGTTATTCTGTCGACTGTGTCCCGCTGGGAAAGCTCCTGGATCAACACACAGAAATGCATCTAAATGTGTGTGTGTTTGCCCAAAGGCGGTGCGCGGGATACCTGCATGTCTCTCCTCTCCAGCTTGAGCAGCTCCTGGGGTCCGCTGATACCATGTCTGAGTGAAGATCTCTCCTGAACTCGGACAGACAGAGCGCCCACCAGATGAAACGCCCACTTCATCCACACCACTTGTGCTCACTGCTCCACAGCACACCGTGTGTTTACACTCATGCACGAGGTCAGAGGTCAAAGGTCCAAAGTCAGGGTCATACCTGGCATGTTGAGAGCGGCGCCGCGATCTCCCTTGTTTTGTTTGTTTTTTGTCATGCTTAGATTTTGGGTGCGAGGTGTACTTAGGCGCTTTCTGCGAGCCCTTTGAGAAATCAGACAGCTGACCCTGTACACAAACACACATTGGGCGGAACACACTCACCAAAACATCCCAAGATTCCAGCCGATTTCCGCGCACCTGCGTCGTCGGCCGGCTCGATGAGGCCAGCTGACTGATCCAGCTGATGTCACGAGTCTCGCGTAACTGCTGAGGGAGGCGAACTCCAGCGCGCACCGATCAGCTGATCTCTCTGAGGAGGATCCAGCTGCTGCAGAGACAAGATCGGGAAACACTCAGCTGTCTGTTAATCCTCCTCACTGTCATTATTCAGGTGTACATCATCTAATTTATATAATTATATAACTGTCACATGACACTTTAGGGTGGACCAATCACACTTGTCTTTGATGATAACCGATTGTATATNNNNATCTGATTTTTGGAGGAAAGTCTTCAGGTGTTTTTCTGTTATTTGTTCTTTACCGATAGACCCCAACCCCTTAACA
>NC_056586.1:22060299-22078535 GCF_018340385.1 Cyprinus carpio | reverse complement strand
ACAAATGTAAACTAAACTAAAGTACTGTATTGTTAGATGTAGTGTTATTTTAATATCATCACAATTATAGTTTTTGGTTAATATTTTGACATTTACATTTTAGTTAAAGTCAAATTAATTTTTTTATGTCCTTGTCAATTTCAAAAGTTTTTCAAAAAATATATACATCTACTGAAATATTTTAAGGAGACAACTATCTTAATTGTATTTTATTTGTCTATTTATTTTATTTATTCTTTTTATTTCCCCTTTTTTTTCTTCATTTTGTCTCTTTCTTTATTTGATTGTATAACTATGATTGCCTGTTTTCTTATTTTTTCTTCATCTGAATTAATGTATGGTTGCATGTTTTTTGTGGAAATGTGTATATCTATTATTTATAGCATATTACTATATTTACGTTATTGTTACTTTAATAACAATCATCTTCACAGCAAATATTATTTTTCCCAATGTTGGTGTTAAAACAATTAAAAATTTTGGATTTTTCCTTGATTAATTACTTTATAAATTCACCGTGGCATGTAAGTTTCTTTGGATAAAAGTAAAGTTAGGCGTGAGACGCACAGGCTATTATTCTTTGCACATTAAAACTGCATCTTTAATGAATTTTATAATTATATATTTATTTCTTCATATAGTGAAATGCTGTTTTATGGTTATAGTTTTAGCTAATGATAACCCTGGTTCTTGCACACTAGTTTCTCTGTAAATTAAACTGAATGTCTGAGCACTTCATACAGTGAATTGCATGCGAAGAATGCACTGTTGGATAAAAGCACTTCAGCAAATGCATGAATGAAAGGTATTTACAATTGCTGTATTTCTTATTTTGTTGCATGCATTGAGGATCCGTCTGACTGGAATCTTCGGAGAGTCTCGGTGGCTCAGAAGGCAGTAGACAGAGAGGCAGCCCAATAGGTTTTGAACAGCGCCAAAAGAGGTTAAAAGAGACAAAAGATGAGCGTGGGATTTCATGTTGGCTGACTGGTAATTTGCTCTTTCAAATCTGTGATATATTGGTTCGACCCTATGATGGCTCTTGATAAATCTCCCCCTTCTCGGTAGTCAAATAGTTTCCCCCAAAGCGATGATGTCACAGAGGAGGAGAACAGAAGGCACTGCGATTGGTCGAGTCGAGTGGAGGAGTATGGCTGCTTGCAGTCGTGACTGAGCGTTTGATTGGCCAGTGAAGCTGCGTCACGTCCGAACGAGGCATCTGATTGGCTGCGGAGCGTCTAGGCTTCGCTGGTTGTGCTGTTTCGACTCAAATCCCTGATTCCCTGCAGGATCCGCTTCATGTGGCCGACTTTAGTCACTCCCAGATCCTGACACACACACACACACACACACACACACACACACACACACACACACACACAGACAATACTTTAAGTCTGTAGTTCTTGACTCAAACAGTACATACTTCACTCTGTACACAACATAGTACACAGATCAAATATGATCATCCTCATGTGTGGGACCCCATAATAAAATTGAAAAGGCAGTTATATTTTTTCATGTGTAAAAGATACTGTAAAAAAGTGACTATTATAAATGTGTAAAACACCAATTCAAAAATATTTAGTGTCTATTATGTTTCATCTTTTTTTTTACTCACTATACTACTATAATGTTAAATGCAGTGTTATTCATTTACTACCACAGTTTTTGTTCATATTTTAAATTATATTTTATTTTTATCATTTCTTTTTTCACTTTAATTTTAGGATTTTATTGTGTGTTTTTTTTTTTTTTTAGTTTTTAAAGTTTTAGTGTAGTTTAGTTGTTTTTTTGGTACTCAATTTAAAGCAAACAAAAAATTACAATGGCAGCTTTTACCTTTTTACTCTTTTACTTTCCTGTTAAGTAAATGAACCTTCTTTTTTTTGTCTTTCTTTTTTGTCTCCCGTTTAGTTAAACATAATAACATGTTTAGATGTTACTTATTTAAATCAAATTTTATTAATTTGTTTAATAATTTTTTTATTTAAATCAAATGGTAATATTTCAACTATTTTCAATTTTTTTAACTTAACAAATTATATTTATTATAACATTTTAGTTTTTTAATAAATAATAAAATTTTAATAGATCATTTATTTTTATTTTACTCAAATATATTAGTGTATTTATTATTTTGTTGTTAAAATAAAAATGTATTTGTTTAACAATTTCGTAATTTAAATCAAACTATACTTTTTAATCAAATGTAATTTCTTGTCTATTTAAAACCAAATTGTATTTATTTATTATTTAATTAAATGATTTTTTTATTTTTAGTTTTTTTAAATAAAAATTTATTTATTTGTTTATTTTAATCAATTTCGTAATATAAACCAAATAAATACTTTTTAATTCAAATGTAATTCTTGTCTATTTAAAAAAATTGTATTATTATTTTATAAATTATTTATTTATTTGTATTAGTTTTTATCTCAAATGTTATTAAATCAAATTCAAATAGTTTACAAATCTTGTCTTTGACTTATTTACCCATTTTTTACACAGTTATTCTGTCGACTGTTTTCCCGCTTGGAAAACTCCTTTATCAACAACACCAAGGAAATGCATCTAAATGTGTGGTTTGCCAAAGCGTGAGCGCTGGATACCATTCAGGTCTCCCCTCATCCAGCTGAAGCAGGACTCATGGTCCCTCTGATATCATGTCTGATGAAGATCTCCGTGTGTACTCGGACAGACAGAGCAGCTCCAGCCAGACGCCCACTTGCACATCCCACACCCACGATAACTCACTGCTCACACCGCCCACGCAGTTTGTTGTTACACGTCAGCCACGAGGTTCAGACGGGCAAAGTTTCAAAGGGGTCAGGTCATACCTGGATGTGAGGGCGGGCGCACATCGTCTCCTTGTTTTTTGTTGGGTTTTTGGTCTTTCTTGAATTTGGGCACGAGGCGGAACTTAGCGCTTGTCGACCTAGCCGCCTGGAGAAATTCAGACAGCTGACCCTGCCCACAAAACACACATTAGACCGGAACACAGCACTCACCAAAACAGCCACAAGATCAGACCGGATGCACGCACTCTCGGTGTCGAGCCGGCGCGATGAGCTGACGATGATCCAGCTGTATGTCTGAGGAGGTCTGCGTAACTGCTGAGCGGACTGAAATCAGCCGTACACTAGATCAGGCTGAACTCTATGAGGAGGATCCCAGCTGCTGCGAGACAAGATCGGGAAAGACAATCAGTGCTCTGTATCTTCCTCACTGTGCTGTATTCAGTGTGTACATCATTAATTTACATAATTATTAACTGTCAACAGACACTTAGGGTGGACCAATCACACACTTGTCTTTGATGATAACCGATTGTATAAATATATAGTTTTGTATTACCTGGATGCTACTTATTATTGTCATGTTAATTGCTAAATTAAACAAACAAAGTGTAACTAAACGAAAGTACTGTATTGTTAGATGCAGTGTTATTTAAAATATCATCACACATAGTAGGGTTTTTGTTAATATTTGAACATTTACCATTTTAGTTAGCAGTTTAAGTAATTTTGTTGTGATTTTTTGTCATGGGTTTTATAAGTTTTTCAAAAAATATATACATCTACTGAACGATTTTTTAAGGAGACAACTGTATCTTAATTGTATTTTATTTGTCTAGTTTGTCCAAGTAATTGATTCCTATTTATTTCCCCTTTTTTTGCGTACATTTTGTCTCTTTCTTTATGTTGATTATATAATCACTATGATTTGCCCGTTTTCCCCTATATTTTTCTTCATCCGACATTAATGTATTGGTTGGCCTATTTTGTGTTGGGCAAATGTGTATATCGATTATTTATAGCAATATTACTATATTTACGTTATTGTTACTTTCTGTGTTGACCTAAGATAACCAAATAAAAGTCTCAATATATATATATAAATATATATATATACACACACACATCTACATAGTTTTTAAGTGTTAGTTTTAGATATTTTGGTACATTAACTTTTTATAACTACGCTGAAATCAGTTTAAATATAAAGTAATAGACATAGACATTACTATAAGTAATATATTTTTATTATATTTCCAGTTAGCTGTTTCTATAATTCAAAGTAATGAAAATTATTTTTAACTGGTTTTAGTTTTAGTTAAAAACCCAGTGTTAGATGTAGATTATTTAAATTATGTATTAAGGTTGTTTGAATAAATGTATTTAGTTAAATGATTATTTTTTTTCCTTTGATCAAACTATCATTTATTTAAATAGAAATTTTTATGTTGTGTTTTTAATTAAGGCTGAGCAATGAAAAGAAACAGCATTTTAGTAACATCACATTTCAGTTTAATGTTAAGTGAATTGGTTACGTCATTTTTGGATTATTTATATTACTTATATTTAGTTTTATTTCCAGATTTCGATTGTACATTTTGATTTACTCAACCTTACACCTATTTTATTTCAGTTATCTTTTTTCTTGGCTAATATTTTTAGTTAATATATTTCAGCTTTATTACAAAGCGATGACAGGGTTGAGCTAGTCCCATTCAGGCACATGCAAAGTTCTACAGTAATTTACGTTTTCTTCAAGCGGTCCATCTTCCTCTCCTTCCTGTATATTATCTTCTGATAACGTTCTCAGTGAGAGTCCACTCACCAGGCTCATCTTTCCCGCGAGCGATGCAGCTTGGGCCTCACTGTGCAGAGATTTGACATTACTGACCAGCTCCATACCCACATACACCGTCCAACCCTACCAACACAACCACACACACACACACCGAGACACGTCAAAGATGTCATGAACCAAACCAGAGCGTTTTTCACGCCAGCAGTTATGACGTCATAATCCACAACACCGACTCACCCCGCGGTGCTTTTTGGAGTTTGCGTACACCAGAGCCTGTGGGCCTATAGAGACTGGCGTTGACTGCATGAGCCAACTCGCTCGATAGTGTTATGAGAACTGTGCTGCTTCCCTGAACTAAACACACATTCAGCGCATGCATGTTAATAGTGATTTATATATGCATATCATTACTACATGATAATATAGATATATTATCTATATTATATATAATATATTAGAATAGACTGCATGTTAAGATATACAGCAAAGTATATACACTAGTCTGCCAAAGTTGGGGTTGGAAGATGGTAATGTTTTTGCAGAAGTTCTCTTCTGCTCCTGCAAGGCTGCATTTATATTTGATTACAAGTACATAAAAATAGTGAAATATTTGTAGAATTGAATAACTTTTTTCTCTGTGAATTCTTTAAAACTCTTAATGTATTTCTGTGATGGTGCACTGGTATTTTCAGCATCAATTACTCCAGTCTTCAGAAGGCACAGATCTTCAAGAAATACATGTCTAATATGCTGATTTTTTGCTGCCTCAAGAACATTTCTGATAGTATCAATGTTGAAAACATTTTACTATATTTGTGGAAACTGTGATACGTTTTATTTTTCACAGGATTCACGCGGAACTGAAAGCTCAAAGAGAACATCATTTATTTGAAACGTAAAATCTTTTGTAACATTATATATGTCTTCAACACTGGCACTTTTGATTGATTTAATGCGTCCATCACGAATAAAAATTACATTTTGACTTAAATAATCTGTTGTAACCTGTGTACCTGTGTATCAGTGCACAACGCTGCCTGTCCCGAACAAGGCTGGGATCTGAGTGGCTTCCTCTTCATAAACGATCTCCTGGCTGCAATGCCTGCTGGGAAACCACAGCTGTGGAATCTCCCATCTGCTGTTTGTCCTCCCACGACTTCAGGAGTGTTCTCGAACTCCTGGGAAAAAAACAGCGTAACAATGTGAGCTGCGCTCTCACTTCTCCGAGAGCTTCAACCTCGAGTGTTCCCGGATGCCGTGCGTAGCGGCAACTGACCCTGGTCTCCTAGGTGACGGCTTGTGTGCGGTTTCTTGTGGAGGATCCCGAATGTAGCCGGCGGTTTGATCCAGCCTCCCCGTCCACCTGCACAGGGGACGCCTTTCATCTCCAGGAATAGTGATCTTCACTGTTCGACACACTGAAGACACACACACACACACACACACACACACACACACGGGTTACAGAGACTCACAGCCTTGTTTAAATCATCATGTGTCTACCTACTGTAAACATATTTTTGACAAAACCTCCTCTGGTATGGGCATGTAAAAGAGTATAAAAAACACAGAAAGCTTTTCTGTTAGGGCTACAGTATTATTCACAGAAAAAAACAATCCACAGGAAGTGTTTGAGTTCCAAGCAGTGTTTGACGGACAGATCGCTAACAGCTGGCTCCATGTTGGTAAAGCAGTACATGTGGACCTCCTAGACCACAAAACCAGTCTTTTACTTTGTGTTGTGTGTTTGTGTGTGCGTGTGTGTGGGTAGTGTGTGTGTGTGTGTACCTGTGCGATACGGTGATGCTGTAGATTACCGACCTAGAAACAGCCATCTGCATACTGCCGGGACACAGCCACTCACCGCCAGGATTCTTATCAAGCAACTACGGCTACCATGACAATGTCCTGTAAACAAGCACACACTTCATTAAAAACACACAAACACGATCATATTTTTCACAGAGATGCAAATACAATATAGAAGTCACTGTCGCCACATAAACGTGACAATCATCCTTCTTTTAGTTCCGCCCCAGAAGTTTTGTTTCCTCCTGGCGTAACTGGGAATATTGCACAACAAACGCGATTCCCTGGAGACGGGGAAAGATCGGCCGCCCGCACACTACAACACACACTCAGGTTAGGTGTGATTAACCTACAACATGAAAGTGTACACACACCCACACACACACACACTCACTCACTCAACCTCACCACACACACCTCCGCACGCCGCACGCCCACTCACTCACGATCACGCACGCACCACTCACTCACACACACCACCCACCAACACCACACACAACAAACACAACACACACACCACCCACTCACGCACGTCACTCACAGGCACGACTCCCACCCACACACAATCCAAAAATCCACTACAACCTAACAAACCCATCATACACAAACACCCTATTCCTCAAAACATCACAACCAACACAAACAAATAACATAAAAAAACAACAACACAAATAAATCATACATTCTATACCCTACTTACCACACCTCCAACCATACCCCACACACACCACACCCACACCCTCCCACCCACCCCCACTCACACCCACACACACCTCCCCCCAACCACCCAACCACCCCTTACCCCCCCCCACACACACCACACACCCCACAAAAACCCACCCACACCCTACAACACCACACAACCCCCCCTCCCCCTAATACAAACCCAACCCCCACCCCCCCCACACCACACACCCACACACCCCCCCACCCCAAACAAACCACCCAGGTTTTACACACCAACCCCCCCCCCAGCAAATACAACACCACCCCCCACTCCCCCACTCATATACCCACACAACCACCCCACCCCTCACACCCCACCAAACACCCCAACACACACACCCACTCTACCCCTCACCCCCCACCTAACCCCCCCCCTCACACACACCACACACCCACCAACACCACACCACCCCCCCCCCAAACCCCTCCCAAACACCCCCACCCACACAAAAACCCCCCACCCCCCCCCACAAACAACCCCCACCCAGCCCCCTCATCACATCTAAAAAATAACTCATCACACATCACATACCATTCAACCAACAAACACCAAAAATCACAAGAACAAGCATCACACCACTCACACAAATAAACTAATCAAAAAAAAAAACTCTCTCTCAGCTACATTCACACATAGAAAAAAAACCACTCACACAACCTCACATATATCCCAATACACACAAAATCACTCACACCAAACACTCCACAAACCCACTTAGACAAAACACAAAAATCCCTCATCGACATTACCAGTCACACCTATCAGCCATACCACATAACTCACTTCTAAAACTAACCATACTCATCTCCAATGACACAACCTACCTCATATACATCCCAAAAAAAACACACAATCACACACACCCTCATAACATCCAACAACTATCTAATAAAATCAAAAACACAATACAAACATCCAAAAAAAACACAAACAATCAAATCAACAACACTCATCCTAACCAAGCTTACCACACCAACATACACACTCCTCCTCCCTGCTCTCTCAAACATTACAACACCTAAATACAAACAATCACAAAATCGTAAAACAACATACACAACCCACACCACACCACAAACGCACAATTCGCCCACTAACCAACTCCATCACATAACATACACCAACAATACAAAAAAAAACACAAAGACACCATACAACATCTAACAAAATAAACAACGACACCTAAACAAAATATACCATACGTACACTTCTAAACAACCCCTACCAACACTAAGAGAAAATGACACCTACTGAGCAGGCTTACCATTCACAACAAAACCAAACATTCTACACAGATCATAACCTCATATAGCAAACCAACACAAAACCACGGCCCCAGTGATACAACCCAAAAAGAACCTACCGCAACCCACTGTACAAAACATTATAAAATACAACTTTCCAATAGAGACCACATCAACTAATCCACTCCACCAACCCACTATCAACAAACAACACAACCACATTACATAGAATAAGACATCAAACTCCACCTAATATAAAACCTACAACACAACACACCTACTCCACCAACAAACCCAAACCACTACCAACAAAAAACCCCCCACACACAAATAGAACTACACACACCATAAAAAAAATAATACTCACACTTTTAACAACAACTTACACACAACACAAATAATAAAACAATCACATCACAAAAACACAAAGACAAACTCAAAACACATCAAACCACACAGACATGCATCTAAAAACACAAAAACCCACACCCCCCTCCCCCACTCATAAACAACTCCCACCCAATATACATACCATTCTCCTTTACCCACCACATTAAACAACCACATACAACAATAATGAAAACTTACACAAACCTCTCCACATCCACTTAATCCCACCACTATACAACACAAGATACACATCGAAACAACCTGAATTACAACATCAAACAAAACCAACCACACCTAACCCATATTATCAAACAACCCCCCACACCAACCACTACCCCTAACCCACTCTCTCTCAAATCCACACACCTACCACAACCAAACACACACCAAAATAACAAACTGAAACACTAATCAAAAAGAGAAACACCTACAACAACTAATGCACAATAAAACCCACACACACAATAGAACCACCACACTCATTTTTTTTTAACCAGCAATAACAAAAAACAAACACACTCAACGAAAAACTCATATACAATTAAAAAAAAAAAACCATAACAATCATTAACCAAAACCAAAAACAAAACAAAAAATAGCCTCCGCCGGCAGTGAAGCCAAACCCTCCACCGTCTGAGCGTTCTGTTCATCCACAGCTGCAGAAAGCGAAAGGGATCACATGGTTTTGATAATAATCACTCTTCATTTTGATGAGATTGATGCTTAAAATCCCGAGATGTCTTTAGTTTCTGCTGTTTAGTTGATCTGATTTTTAGTGATCCTGTCATCCAGAAATTTTAACAAGCTTTGTGTTTGTTACTTCTGACATTAATCAGTCTGAACACAAACAAGCACACATACACACACACACACCCATGAACACACATACACACACACACACACACACATATATATATACACACACATATACACACACACACTTTAAAAATAATAATATAATAAAAAACACAATATTAAAAATAATAATATAATAAAAAGTACAATAACACAACAATATACACAAAAAAAATCTCTCTCACACAACACAAACTCACACTCTCACACACACACATATACACACACACACACACTCTCAGACAAAACTCTCACCCACACACACACAAACACACACACACATACATATATACACACACACACTCTCTCACACAACACAAACTCACACACACACTCACTCTCAGACACAAACATATACATACACACACACACACACACACACACACACACACACACTCTTTCTCACACAACACAAACTTACACACACACACGCACACACACAAACACACACACACACACACACACACTCTCTCACACAACACAAACTCACACACACACTCACTCTCACACACACAAACACACACACACTCTCTCACACAACACAAACTCACACACACACTCACTCTCACACACACACACACACACACTTTTTCAAAGGTAAACAATTCACAGTTATGAATAAATACTTAATTTTAACGAACATTTCTTTTTAAAGTTTCACCAAATTTTAGTATCTGGATTGTACAAAAATAGCAATTCCAACCTTTTATTTAAATGATTTAATATATAATTATTACATAAAATTTACATCATTTATATATTAATATAATTTTTAATTGTCATTTACAGCAGAAATAACGCTACCTTTCTCGGTGTGCTCTATGATTTGTCTGATGGCTTTCTTCAGGCTGTTGGCTCGAAGCATCAGCTGCTCTCGGGGTTTGAAGATAGCGGCGGGCGGCCGAGGCGAACAAGGGGCTGTGACTGTGGGCGGGGCAGGGGGCGGAGCCAGAACCACACCCTCCCCATCCACCTGCTCCTCAGCGATGGTGGGCGGCGGCGCAGACATCACACTGCTGGCCTGGGCTTCCTCGTTAAGCGTTTTCAATAACGAGTCCAACTTTTCTTTCAGCACACCACACTGCACACAAAAACATCCCGAGTCACTCATCAGCCAATCACAAAGCACTCCACAACAGCCAATCACAAAACAGCGTGTCATCCGATAGCCAATCACAGCTGACCTTTTTAGCCATGGCCTCTGACTCTTCTGAGTTTTCGGTGTTTCTCTCGTAAGCACGTCCGACTTTCAAAACAAAGGTTTGTTTACCGTCTCAAACAGACCCTGTGACTAAAAATCACGCCTTTCAAGGTAACAACCACAGCAAGAGATAACATCGGCGTATGAACCACGAAACTGTCCCTGTGGTGCAGGTACGATAGCTTGGCGGAATGAAATGACCACAGAACGTGCTGGTCAGACGTCAGGATTTTGGAGAAGAGATGAGCAGCGACGAGTCATCTAGGTCAGAATGTGTTGCACCTGAAAACAAAACAGCCAATCAGCAGCAGAGGAGAGGACACACACAACACCAATCAGAGAGAGCAACACACAACAGCCAATCAGAGCAGAGGAAACACACAAAACACATACACAACAGCCAATCAGAGTAGAGGGAACACACAACAGCAGCAGTTACTTTAAAAGAAAAGATCTGACTGACATAATGATTATTTAATTGTAAATAAATAAAGGGATGGAAAAAGGTGATCCAACATTAAATTACAACTGTTTATGGTGCAAGAAACCTTGACTATCATTAAAACCAGGGAAAAAATGTTAATGAAAAGCTCCAGATTTGTTGTGGTTTTTTTCTAGGGCAGCAATTTGCACCAAATTTTGTGATTACATATCAACATGATTATAACAATAATTATTAGTATTTTGTTATCATGATGATTATTATTACTACTAAATAAAATATATAACTAATCAAAACATTTATATTGTAATATTTAAATGTAAAACAAAAAAAATACAATAATTTTCAGGAACAACTGTAAAATTACAACATTTAAAAAATAAATAAATAAATAAAAAGGTTTTTCAAGATTTGCTGTGCTTGTTTAAATGTTGTGATTATATATCAATACAACTATAACAACAATTATTAATACTTTTAATATCATTGTTTTTATTACTTAATACAAATATGACTATTGTGATACAAAAAAAACAATATTTGTATTTTAAATTAAAACTGTGAAATTAAAATATTTAACTATACAATAATATTTATGGCTGTCATAATATCTTAATTTGTAAATTTGTAATTATTTATTTTTTTATTTTGAAAAAGATAACAGTACTGCGCTTCACTTTGAAACACATACTTATTTTATTAAAGTACCGCATATATTTAATAAAATCACAACCATTAAGATTTGATAATTGCACTAAGCATTCAGTTTTATTTTGATTAATTATGCAACCGTACTGTACAGTTTATATTTATATACTATTAAAGTATTGAATTAACTTGTAATTAAATTGTTATATTTTTATTTAATTTTCACATTTTTTGTTATGTGCTTTTGTGGTTTTTATTATTGTTTTTTATTATTTATTTAGCTTTAATTAATTTTTATTTCAGCTATTTATTTTTTTCAACTTTAACAAAAACTTTTTTTTAATTTTTCATTTTTTTACTTATGTTTAATAAGTTTTTCAGAGGAATCTGATTCACAGTGAAGGATAAATACTTGACGTACAATAAAGAAAATGTCCAAATGAAGGCCATTTATTCACACAGCAGCATGAACTATCATCAGTGTTACCTCTGAGTCCTCGCTGCAGTCCTCTGTTACCGTGGAGCTGGAGTGTTGCCGTGGTAACTTGGTCTCGTATACCATAATACTCCATCTAGGAGAAATAAACGTGTTTAAATGTTTGTGAAGGACAGGAACAGACTGCGACAGCGACTTCAGACACACACTGACCTGTCCAGCATCTTAGTGCTGGCTCTCTCCAGTTTCTCCAGAATCTGCGGTAACTGTGTGTCATCATCACACGCCGAGCCCCACCCCAAAACTCTGGCCAGGTCATTTCCTGTTCCCAGAGGAAGTACGCCGAGCTGGCACTGCAGAGCAAACACACACACACACACACACACGTCAACAGTCTTCTTGACATAAACCTGTAACTCAAACTGCAGAGCTTGGATAAAGATGAGCTTGATTTCCAGGAAATGCATGAACTGAGAAAACATAAAACTTGAATGTAATTTAAGTCGCTTCAGATAAAAGCATTTGCTAAATGCATAAATGTTAAAATAAAACACACACACACATATATATATATATAAATAAACAGAGCTGATTTTCAGCCAGGCACAAAGATAATCCCCACTCAGGAGGCATCAGACGCAAAGAAACTGTGTCTGAAACTCTATGTGTCCTACACTTTTATGCATATGTAGGGGCCTAAGAATAAATTTTTATTTTTCTCCCCCAATTCTGTTTTTTTTTTTTCCATTTTTAAAATTCAAAATTCGTATTATTTTATTAAGTTGTATTAATTGATTTATAATATAATTTTTTTATTAATTATTATGTAATACTTTATTTACTATTTTCTGAATTAAAGTTTAATAATTCAAAAGACATGTCTCATAATTGAATTCACACAACATGTAAAAATTTAAATCATGCTACATGGTGTAAGCAATAATAGAGTCGCTATGAAAATATGTTTTATTTATTTATTTTACAATCCTGTGTTGTCTTAATTTGTTCTGGAGTTTATTAGTTACTACAAATGTATGCCAAAAAAAGGTAATAATCAAATGAAAGCCAAAAACTTTCTGATCTTTAAAAACATTTAACAACGATGATATATCTTTATATCCACTTCCTTTTCCTTTTTCTCTGGCAAAAAAAGGTGCTGCACACGGAGTTTCTCTTCGTTAAAGGACTTTAAATACAGAGAAGGGCGGTGTTATTCAGTATCCTTCTTAAAAATAAAGATTTCATCTCGAATTGCGTATTAATATTATTTGGAGAAGTACATTTTACAGATACATAGTAAAAATAGACTTTCTCAACGATTTCATTAAGTAAAATGAACCTTTTATTTCTTGCTGGCTGGTATGCCTTTAGCAATGATGAAACCCATGTATTGTAGTTAGAAAAAATCAATCTGCGAGATTCCCCCCTGGTGCTGTTTTTTCGCGGCGTTACTTTTATTTATGTATTTGTTTAGAGAAATGATTGTGTTAACCTGTTTTGTGAACGTCAGCGCGTCTATCTCTGATAAAACCCATCCGACGCTGCCGTCTCCTCCACACACCAGAATACGAAACGTGTCGAACTTCTACACACAACAGACACACAAGCACAAACACAAACACAGGTTCAGATGTCAGTGAGCAGATATGAAGCAGGGAGTTTCTGTGAGCAGGTACAGGTGTGTGTTTTACCCCAGATGCGGCCCTCTCCGCTCATCAGATCAACACTTGTGCAGGATTCAGCAGCTGCTTAAAGCCGTGAGGAACTTTAATGCTCTACTATCTCCACTTTACTGTTCACAAACACCAGCAGCGGATCTGCAGGTCGGAGGACACGCCAGCCTTCCAGAAACCTACACACACACACACACACACAGACACACACACACAGAGACACAGACACAGACACACACACACACACACACACACACACACAAGCAATAAGGTTCTATTTGTTATTAATGGATTTATTGTTTTTAGTTTTGGGACTTTATTGTAAAATGTTACAATTTACATTATTATAGTATTTATTAATATCATATATTTATATAAATAAAAGTTGAAATGTTGCCATGGCAACTATGAAATAAGTTTTTCATCTAATATTTATATATTAATTTTTATTCCAACAATTAAATTTTGTAATATATTATCACCTATCAAAATTGGTATCTGTTAATATTTTTTATTGAACTGTTTAACATGAACTAACAGCTGATGTATTGTATTTGTATTTTTGTGTTGTATTTTTATTAATCCACATTAACGAGATTAATAATAAATACTGCAACAAATAACTAATTGGAAAATATTACTGTAAAATGTTTTATGTTATTATTTATAAATATGTTTGAATTAGCTTTTACATTTTACAACTTCAAATTTTATTTTCAGTCGTTTTAGTCACTTTTACGTGTACTTGCTTTTCATTTTTTGTTAGTTTCGGGTTTTGGGTCTTTATTACAAAGTCTTATAGTTTTACTAGTGTTACAGCATTTAGCATTATTTTGATATTGTAAATTATATATTTTCATCTTACTTTTTTAAGGTAATTTTAGTATTTTTTTGGTGGTGTGCTTTTATCATTATCATCATTTTTTGGATTGTTGCCATTTGCATAGTTTTATTATAATATTTATTAATATTGTAAATTAGCTTTTATTTTGATATTATCAGCTAGCATTTTATTTTAGTTTACTAATTTACTTTTGATTTCATTATGCGCTTTTATAATTTTTATTGGTTATTTAATTTTTTTTTTTATATTTCTATTTAGCTTTAATTTATTTAAATTCAGTTTAAGTTTGAGGGAATTTAGTACTTCAAACTTTTTTTTAAGATCAAGTTTTTTTACCTAATATTTATATTCTATTTTATTCAGCTTTATGTCAATTAACAAACATGACTTTTACTAGTTTTAGTTTTAGTCAACAATGACACTTTTTCTTGCTCTAAATCTGACATAATGCCATAATTTCGAGCTGATATGGATGAGTTATTTCTGACAGAGAGCTCTTTGATTGATATTTCCATGATGGTTCTTCTGATTGGTCGCCTCTGGGAGCGCTCTGATTGGCCGCTTCACCGTCTGAGTCGATGCTGTTGAGGGTGGGTGGAATCACTGAGACTTTACACTGACCCAGCGGGCATTTCGGCGAGAGCTGGTCTTTGCACCCAGCATGCACCTGGAGAATATTATTGAATTTCATTAAATTAAGAAAATGTCACGAATGTCAAAAATGTTACCTTTCATGCACTTACCATAGCTTTGCACCATAAACAGCGGCAGTCCTGCAGTCTCAGGACGCTGCCGCAGGTTTTATCGCACACGGTGCATTTGGCGCTGACGGGCAGATTCCCCCCCAGCCACTGATGAGGCATCGAGATCTACAGAGTTTACAGAGCTGTTAACTACCCGACGAGTGATTAGATCAGATGTTAACTGAGCTTCTTACACAATAAAGAATCTCATAAGATGCTGACTTCCTGCATGAACAGCTCTGGACTCTAAAACAGGCATGAAAATACATAGCAATAGCATGAATGAAATGAATACTGAATGAAATAAGTAACATTGTTGCAATGCATGCAGTGCTGTCTAGATGATACTTAAGAAGAATAATTTTCTGGTCCAGATTTATGCACTTATGAGATCTAAAAATGCTGTCTAGTTAGGCAGGGTTTTTATCTTTAACTAAAACTGTTAAAACATTTTTGTTATTGAAATTAAAGGTGAAATAAAATAAAACGTAAATATTAGATGGAAAACTCAAATTAAATGAAAATTAGAAATGTTTCCATGGCAGAAATAAAATAAGCTTAAGCACTAAAATTGCTCATTGAAAATAAATAAAAACTAAAATGGAAACGGAAATAAAAATAATAATTAAACTTAAATAGAAATATAAAACTAAATGTGTTAAATATTTTTAAAAAAATGTAATAACAATATACTAAACAAATACAGCAATTAGACCAAGTTAACAAAGAGCCAAAACGATATTTTTTTTTTTTTTTTTTCTTATTATTAAAATTAAACTTAAATAACACAAAACTAAATATTAGAAAAAACACTGAACCGAAATTTCAGAAATTTCTCTTGGCAACTAACTGATATTAGTTTGAGTTGAAGAAGCAGCACTAAAATTATAAAAAAAAAAAAAAAAAATACAAAAAAAGCTAAAATAAAAAAAATAATAAAAAAATCTAAATGTAATATTCAAATAATAATAATACTATAATACGTGATACAGATGTTTGTACTAAAAAACTAAGCAGTAAAAACTTTTTGTTCATGGAAACAAAAAAAAACGCTGACAATAAAACATATAAATCTTACAATGGAAACAAAAATGAGTAAATATTGGCCCTATGGGCAAAAACCAACAATAATTATGTTTCAGTACTAAAATTAAAATTTAATTGGAAATAAAATACAAAAATAAAAAAATAACCTATTAAAATCAGGCAGAAAATTAGAAAATAAGTTAACAAAGTTTATTAGTAATTGGAAATAATAAAAAAAAAATAAATAACAAAAAGCAACTAGTTAATCAATAAAAAACAGCAAAAAAAACAAAAATAGGAAAAATTATTAAATTGGATTAAATACTTAATTGTCTGTGAAGGAATAAGGATTAAACTACAAACTGCGTGTCACCAAATCTAACCCCAGCAGACAACCGAAAAACATTAATGCCCATTTTTTAAATTTTCCTTGGCCCCTTCCCAGTAACACAACCAACACCTCAGCAATATAAAAATAAACTAGTAAAAATTAGTAAACAGCAGAAAAGTTAGTATAAATTATTAATTGACAATAACTAAAAAATAATTAAATATATAAAAAAATAAAAACAGTAAAAATCAATTAAACAGCAGAAACATAGAATCTGATATAAAAAAATTTATGAAAATTAACAAAATGTATAAAAAATAACTAAAATTAGACAAAAAATATAAGCTAAAAAAATTTATAGTCTAAAAATAAATTCCAAACGAGAGTGGAGCCGAGTCCGGATTGGTTTGTGCATGATAGCACTAACCCTCCTCATCCCCAGAAGGTTTTGCCGAAGAAGCTAGTGTCGTCCATTTGCGTTATTAGTGCTCTGACCGCACAACGATTGTGAGCCTTGAACTTACACCACTGTAAGAAACACAGAGATTTCAGCGAATTCAGCAGTAAAACACATTCAAACCATACAATTAACAATCAAACTACACACCCAAAAAACCTCTAATTATTTGCATAATCAAATGAGAATACTCATCATAGAGAGAGCCGGAACATTCGCCGGAGAGTCCGTGAGAACGTGACTCCAGACAGAGTGCGCTATTCCCGACAGGACGTTACAGGTACGTGGGGCGAGCGTTGCCGAGCAGGACGTAACAATAGTTATCATCCTCAGAGAAAATGATCCATACTGAACTGACGTTGGAATACCGCAGAGATCACACAGCATTTAAACTGAGCAAGAGTGACGCAAAGACATTCAGAAATCCTTGAGCAGCAAATCATCATATTATAGGATGAATTTATGACAAGACTCAGCTGTGTACACTGAAGACTTGGAGTAATGATGGCTGAAAATACACAGCTGCGCTAACACCAAAAACCGGAAAAAAAAATACAATTAAACCTAATAATCATAATTAAAATCAAACAAAAGCATGTAACAAAATTAATAAAAGACAAAACTAAAAAAATAACAAAACTAAAATATCAAAACAAAAAGCCAAATCAAATATACTATTTACCAAAATCGACACTGGAACAGAGCTGAACGCGAGTAGTGTGTATTATTCAAAGTAAAGTTTTGGCAAACAGAAATCAGCACCAAAAAAATACGGATGGTACAGTTTTGAAGTCACTGCTTGGCAATTAAACTA
>NC_056586.1:22021765-22059299 GCF_018340385.1 Cyprinus carpio | reverse complement strand
CTCAGTGTCGAAGTATCTCAGGTATTCAGCATCCCCCATTTTTGACCCAGCTGTGCTGGTAGATCAGAGACCTGCACACACACACACACACACACACACTGTGGTTAAAATCATGCTTTGGCTTCAGTAGATGTTAATCTCCAATAATACAATTTGTAGCATCACATTTATCACCACAATAAATAAGTCACATTATATTATTTTTTATTTCATTTATAAAGAAGCTTTACAGAAGATAATAGTTGTTTATCAAAGAATCATGTGGAAGACCAAATCAAACTCAATTTAAAAAAAAAAAATAGATATATGTGTCTATTAGTCTCGGGTTAGTGATAAAGCAAAACAAAACACTACAAATAAATGGTATGAAACACATTAATTGTATGCGGAAAGACTGAAATACTTCAAACGCGGTACATCACGCATCTAGCTTCTGATGTAAGTTTTTTATGCTTATGGCTGGGAATTCTGATTCAGTTCAGGGAATCAGTCTGCTCAAGCGAGCCATAAAAGAACCGGTTCAAAAATGAAATCATGAAATGTTCAAAAAGTCAGTGTGAGATCAAAAAACACGACGCACCCCTGAGGAGGATTCTGTACAGCCAGCCCATTTTAATTCACGGGACTGGTGGAGGCGGGTCTTCCCAGGGGGCGGAGCAATTCAACGTATTCAGTGTTTGGCAGGTTAAGATGCTGTTCTGAGAGCCAGAGGATCGAACCTAAATCTTCGCATCCATTGAACCCCGTCTGACGAGACAAGAGAGAGAGAGAGAGAGACGAGAGAGGAGAGCGCCGAGTAGAGATGAGGAGATGAGAACTTTGATTGGAGGACAGGAGAGGATGGAGAGATCGAGGGAGAGCGGAGAGATGAGAGAGAGAGAGATCACAAAGAGACGAGAAGGTTACATTACCAGGATTGCAACATGACATGAATTTCTCCTGCTGCCAAATCAACGGCCGACTAACTAAATCGAAACTGTACAATAACAACCCCAGGAACGTACACATCGTTTGTGTAATTGCTGACAGCAGGGAAATAAAAGTGACTCACTTTCTCGGACACTGAATTGTACACAGTTGGTGTCGTCTCTCCAGTAGCTCGTCGTTCGCTGCACAGGCTGCTGTAACGGGGTTTTGTTACCTTGGGAACCACCAAGTGAGCATCTATTGGAGGAGGAGCAGCGCGTTCAATTTCATACGCGTCTGTCCCTACTGAAACAGTTCTGATGCTGCGGCTTGGGAATAAAACAGCTGTGGTGAAAGGCTCTTGACGCACCGTTTGTTGGCCATTTCTTAGGAGTTTATCGTCTCTGCTGGGCTCGCAAGGGCTCGTCATATCCATCTAGAACTTTCATCCTGACTCCAACTCTACAGGGGGACATTGTGAGGACGACAGGAGACTGAGGGAAACAAAGTGAGAGATTACAGAGAAAACAGAGTACATTTCCAGTGCAAACATCAGATTGAGCTTGCAACCGCATTGTTTAGGCAACTTTGACATCGAAGAGTTTTAAAAAAAAGAATAATAATGGAATGATAATGAAAACTACAGTAATGCCGATAGTAAGGTCCTGCAGCTAACACTGCTCCCAGAGTCCCAGCTAGCTGAGAAAACAGGTCGGGGTGGTGTGGATAAGCAGGATGTTTTGCGTCCGCGATTCGTTGCGACTGTCTCATCTGGAAACTCTAAACGCTGCTAAAGGCAGAACAAACCTTGAGGACAAAAACCTAAACTGCTGAACACAGAAAGACCAAACAGCAGCAGAGGCAATCTCTCCAAAACACACACACACAACACATACTCACACACACACGCAGACATTGCACTCAAATGCATTACACAACTCAAACATTACCTATTGCATGCCACAGGAAAGAGAAGGCATCACAACAGCAGCCCACCGCCAACAACGCCAGGACATGCACCCACACAACGCCTCGCATCACGCCAATCACGCAGACACCATGCACATGCAGGACACCCACACACACATATGCCACGCACACACACCAAACCACGGCACGCACATTGCACACGCCAGACACACTCACACACACAGGATGCACGCAATCCTGCCATCGAACGCTCACCAAAACGCCGCATCATGCCAAACACGCACACACAAATTGCAAAACACCCCACGCATCACACACACGCAGACTTACACCCACACATGCTCCATGCACATGCACGCCCTATACATTCGTAGACAACAGCAATGCACTCTTGCAGAGCACCACCAACACACCGCACAGCACACACATGCAGATGTTCACACTCCAGACCACATCCGTCTTTCCCACATCATCTAGCTATTACGAGTATGCACTGCACACGACAGCACACCACTCAAACATACACAAGCAGGGACATACAGAACACGAGGACACATACAGGTGCTGGTACTATTAATGAGAAAGTCATCAAGAACCAGTAGTTATGTCACTAATTCCATTCAAAACACGTGAAACGTATATTATATCATGCACTGTAAAACAGCAGACGTGAGTACGTATTGTCAATATGTTAGGGCTTTTAATTTTGATGAGTATAACTACAAGCTAAGGAAAATCAAATCCGCCGGATCTCAGAAATAATGTAGAATGAGGCTACTTAAGACCAATACAAAGAAAGATTTTTAGGAAATCGTTGGCCGCAACTAAAAGTATGGTTAACAGTGAACAAAGTATGAGCATCGTAGCAGCACTTACGCAATACTTACGTTGTGGGGCTTCCTTTTGAACCTGAATGTGTATTGCTATGTTGCAATGCGGGCCACGTGTGCGATGGAGTCGCTGTCAGTCTGTGGCCACCTGGCCTCAGGTGCTTACTGAGAGGAGCCCATGTTGCTCTGATAGTGGCCTTGCTACGATCTTCTGCAGTTCTTGGGTCTGCGCATATCGCAATCTTCCTCTTCACAATATTCCCCATAGATTTTTTCTATGGGTGTTAAGGTAGGCTGAGTCTCGTTGCTAGGCCAATTATAGAACAGGTGATACCATGGTCCTTACACCAGGGTACTGGTAGCTTTGGCACTGTGTGCACGGTGCCAAGTCCTGTTGGAAAAATGAAATCTCGCATCTCTATAAAGCGCGGTCAGCAGCAGTGAAGCATGAAGTGCTCTAAAACTTCTTGTGATATACGGCTGCGGGTTGAACCGGGGACTTCAGGTAAAAGAACAGTGGACCAACACCAGCAGATGAACGATGGCGACCCCAAAACAGTCACTGACTGGTGTGAAACTTTTACACTGGACCTCATAGCAACGTGGGATTGTATGCCTCGTCGCCTCTGCTTCCTCCAGACTCTGGGATCCCTGATTTACAAAAGAAATGCTAAATTTACTTTCATCAGAGAACATAACTTTGGACCACTCAGCAAGCAGTCCAGTCCTGTTTTGAAGCGAGATGCTTCTGACGCTGTCTGTTGTTCAGAGGTGGCCTTGGACAACAAAGGAATGCTGACACAGCTGAAACCCCATGTCTTGCATACGTCTGTGTGTAGTGGTTCTTGAAGCACTGACATCCAGCTGCATTCCATCCTTTGTGAATCTCCCCCACATTTTTGAATGGGTTTTTGTTTCACAATCCTCTCCAAGGGTGCGGTTATCCCTATTGCGTGTACAACTGTTTTTTCTACCACATCTTTCTCCTTCCCTTCGCCTATATAGTAATGTGCGCATTGGAAGCAGAGCTCTGTGAACAGACCAGCCTCTTTTGCAATTGCTACCTTTTGTCTGGTCTTGCCCTCCTTGTGCACCGGTGTCAATGGGTCGTCTGGGACCTAACTGTAAATTCAGCAGTCTTCCCATGATTGTGTAGCCTACCGAACTTAGACGAGAGGACTGCATTTAAATGGGCCTCTGTTGCAGGTGTTTCTGAGGTTAATTAGTGATTAGAGTGTGCCACCAGGTGTTTCAGTATTGAAGCTTTTCACAATATTCAAATTTTATGAGATACTGAATTTTGGGATTTTGGCCTAGTTGTCAGGTATTAAAACATCAAAAATAAAGAAAAAATCAATAAAACATTTGAAACTATCAGTATGTGGCTAAAGGAAATGAGAAAATATAAATATACAAGTTTCACTATTTGAATGGATCGAGTTAAAATATAGTGAAAATAAATCAACTTTTTGCTTGTTAATTGATATTCTAGATAAGGATTGATCTGACCAGGCGAGAGCTGTACAGCAGCGTAGATCACACACACACACACACAAAACAGCACACACACGTACACACAGCACACAAAAGAGCACACATGGAAGACACACGCTAGACACACAACACTCACACCCCACACACACACCACACACACACACGCCAGGACACGCCACACACTAGGGCTGTGCAATTAATCGCATGTCGATTGGTCGTGATGAGATGGTGATTTACTATATATCACAGGCACCGGCTGTACGGACGTAGCTATGCGCACGACCAATCAATCGGATATGCGATTAGAATAGTGCACAAGAAGCCCTAGCTACACATCACATTGCAGGAACACTTGTACACACATAACCACCACGAACATCCATGCACACACGCACCACACACACAACGCAGACACACCACATTACATGCACATGCCAAACACACAGACACACGCATGCACAGGTAGACACACTCACACACACATTCAGATGCATGCACACACACACGCAGACACACACGCCAAACACGCAGACACACGCAGATGCACGTACATGCACACACACTCACATATACACAAGCAGACACACAGACACACGCTAGACGGACCACAGTGCAGAGAACCGCACACACACACATCACATGCACAAGCACACAACACACACGCACACACACACCCCAAACATACACGCACATGCCAAACACGCACACAGACAGACACACTCACATCAGGGCATTTTACGACCATTTTTTTCATGCTGGTGCGGACTAAGGCTGTTTTGGGACAGTCGTACTGGGGTGACAAGCCACGTTGTTTCAACTCATAAGCGCTGCCATTTCTGTTGTATTTGAGCAAAACATCAAACGGCAAACGAAAACGAAAGCGAAACACTAAACCCGTTGGCTGCCGTAGTTGGACCGCGGGACACAAACAAAACTTGGGTGTCCGAGCTCAGAAACAGCTGTTACTCGGGAGCCAAAGTTGATTTGGGGGACACGCGTTAATGAACAGATGCAGCAGTGCTGCAAGAAGAGTCCAGTGAGGAAAGGTTTGAATTCACCGCACAAGGAAGGAAACAAAGGTTCTGTGCTGCGAGACGCTTCATGAGAATCATTCAAATTCGTGACCAGAAAATCTCTGATAGTAAACAGCGATGACATACATCAGGAAACCAGAAGCTTTTTAGTAATGTTAACTGGAACCTTGTTGTTGTTGGGGCGGTGAGAGAAATAGTTCGAATGTATTACATCATCATTTCAGGGGTTTAGGTCACAACCTTTGAAGGAGAGAGTCACTTTCAGTGACTTTCAAGCAATTTCACACAACTGTTTCCAGCACACTTTTAAAGCCTCTAAGATGATCCGTGTCCAGTTTGAATGGTATTTTTAATGTGGACTGAACAAAATATACTTTGTGGTAAACATACACTACCCCAGCAGACAGCAGCAGAGGAGCACTTATTGGCTTATTAGTCATTCATTTCTACCTTTTCTCTATATATATGAAATTATTAAATAACAAAAAACATTATTATAAATATTAATATCACCCAAGAAAACAGATTTCGTCGCAGTTTTTTACACTTCTTTTGTGTATGAAGTAAGAAAACTCACAAACTTTTCTTCAATTTGCTTTCTAAATCACACATAATTCACTTGAAGTGTTGGTCAGTTGCCGTATGCTAGAAGATGATAATGGTGCATTTAAATATACGAGTGTAATATATATAACTTTGGTATGCATCTTAACTCAAGGTTAGGGGCTTTTACTGGTCAAATCTGTAATAAACAATTGCACAAGGACAGAGAAATGAACATGAAATGTTATTAGTAACTGCACGTGTTGAGACCCACACGCACACCAGACCACGCCAAAACACGCAAGGACATCACGCACACACACACAGCTGTAAGACGCTACTACAGCTCTCTAAAAACTGGTCTGACGAGACTCCAGGTGTGTTGGTTTTACACAGAGGACACTCAAAAGAAAGCGCCGCCAAGAACAATGAAAAATAAACCGTAAGGAATGTGACTTCTGGGTCCGATGCAATCAATCATTGCGGCAACTTACAAGACTGGTTTCTAGGCGGGTTTCTAGGGTGTTCGGGTGTTTGCAGGCAGGTGTTAGAGTGTTCTCAGCATTGCTGACCAGTTTTGCAAAGTGGTACAGACGGCCTATCATAACACTGACCAAAGCAAACAGAGCCCAGTCTTCTTCGGCCTTTTATTCACCCAGGCCGGAACAATGTGGAAGCACTTAGTATTATGGATAGAGAGTGCGCTTTATTGGACTTCTTTTGGACTATTGAAAAAAATAACACCCTTCACAGGCCATATCGAAGCTTTGGAAGAGCCATGGACGTATCTTCAATATAACTCAGGGACTGGATTCGACTGAAACAAGAAGAAAGTCATAGATACTTTACTAGGCTTTTTCTTTTTTGGTTTTTTTTTTTTATGAGGGCAATAAAACATGGGGTCATTTTCATTTTTGGAGGTGTGAACTATCCCTTTAAAGTTCTGTTATAAAGTCGACCCCGGAGTGTCTTTACCCCGAGCAGCTCTAGAATAGCCTCCGCGCCCCTGATTCCTAGGGGCTGGCAATCATTCTTCACAGATAAGCTGACAAACTAAAGCTTATTGGCGTTCACTTAAACAAAAGTGGAACAAGCTCTGCTTTGAAATGTCAACTTCTTGTTTCAACAAAACTATGAAAGAAAAAACCAGCTAGCTGTCATGAAACACACATCGCATGTATTTGTGCAGTGGTATTATGAGTTTTGTTGATTTAATGTGGAGGTTTAGTCACGCTAGAGTAAATGCTGGAGAGGTTAAAGTCATGACACAAAAGCATTTCTTTGGCAAGCAACGAGCAGACTTCGCGAACGGGAGGTCCTGGGGGTACGAGGATGTTTTCTGAGCAAGCTCGGCACCCGGGACGTCTCTCTTTGAGCTCTCGTTCGGATGTGATTCTGATCATACGAGGCGGGGGGGACGTCTGGGCCGTGATCAGTGTCGAAGGGATCATATGCAGGATCTGGATGAGAGCTGGGGAGCAGACAGAGGAAGCTTCATCATTACTCCGATCACTATACGTCTGGCATTCTGAGGATTCAACGGCTAGCGGCAGACAGAGAGGAGCTCCATTCTGATGCTGACGGATAGAGAGATTAGGACAGTGTGTGTGTGTCAGGTTTGTGCCGCTGTACGTCTGGGACAGTTCAGAAGCACCTGACACAACAGGTTTCATGGGAGCAGACTAGGTGATCGACTAACACACTTGTACTGAGTCACTGCTCAGGTGAAGAGACAGACTGACAGCACCCTTCAGCTCAAGTCAACACAAAACTGTAATGGACTTGACCTCATGTTTCTGCTAATATTGCACACGATCACAAACAATTCTATGTGTATGTTACATCATAGCACAATTCTATGTAGTTTATGTAATAAAGGAAATAATTATTAAATACAAGTTGTGCAATGCTTAATTAATCTAACAAAGTTTATGTAATATAGGAAATAATTATTAAATATTATTATTTTATTTACACTATTGGTCAAAAGTTTGGGAAATGAGTTTCTTTTGATAATATGTTTTGATTTTGTTTGATTATAGTCTGTAAAAAAATAGTATAATATTATTAGAATGTAAAACAGCTGTTTTCTGTGTGAATCTCTGTTAAAGTTTAATTTATTTCTGTGATCAAAGCTGTATTTTCAGCATCATTACTCCAGTCTTCAGTGTCACATGATCTTCAGAAATGTGAATCTCTGTTAAAGTGTAATTTATTTCTGTGATGTTCTGATTTTTTTCAATGTTGAACACAGTTGTGCTGCACAATATTTTTGTGGAAACCGTGATGCATTTTATTTTGCAGGATTCACAGATGAATAGAAAGTTCAAAAGAACAGCATTTATTAGAAATAGAAATCTTTTATAACATTATAAATGTCTTTACTGTCACTTTTGATCAATTTAATGTGTCCTTGATGAATAAAAGTATTAATATATTTTTTTTAGATCTTACTGACCCCAAATTTTTAGAATGGTAACGTACCACAACTTCAACAAAAATGTGTGACACTGAAGATAAAAGTAAAAGTTTTCTCACACAACAAACTCGACAGCTGTCTGTCATTCACCCTACTTTTAAGAATACAGGAATTCGCAGGTTTATTTCAGAAAATGTGTGACAATGAGGATAAAAGTAAAAGTTTTCACACGAGCCTGCTGGGCTCATGCATATTAATCATGTTGTCTGCATTCGCCAGCCAATGAGGACTGCAGTTCGTGCATTACTGAAGAAACCAGACGTTGCTTCTTCTTGTACTTAAAGTCAAGAATTAAACTCCACTATTTTGACAGGAAAATACAACAGCGAGACTGTATTGCTGCCGCTCTTTTCGTATGTGAGAGAGAAACACAGAGTGCTCTTACTAGAGTTTACGATGCGTGAAATACAAAGACGGAGAGTGAAACTCTCAAGAACGCAGTGTTCAAAATGAGTGAAGGCAAGTGAAATATCTGTTAAACTTATACTTAGCTCTGACTCAAACACTGGAAAGTGAAATCTAACAACTTAATAGCCAACGATAGACATTATTTGGTTGCCTGGCATGGAAATTTGGTCGCATATTTGAGTGATTTGCTCACACTGTAGAGGGCTGTACTTCTAGCGTATTTCTAAAAGAAGCGCTTTACCAACTCGCTGAAGAGAACCAGAAAAACTCTAAATAACTGATCAAATCCTGATGTTAAAGAATAAACCTCTTACCTCTTAAGAGCAGCTCAATGAACGCTGAAGAGACTCATTCATTCTTTCCTTCTGCTTTCACATCCTCAATTCAACCATCAATCGCATTTAATCATCAAAAAAAATTTTCTTTTTTTAAATACTCAATTTACTCAAAATACTTCAAACTAAAAACATCTGCTTACATTGAATCATTTAGATATGCTTTTATCCAACGCAGCGATCATCTTAAGGAGGCGACGGTAACAAGCATGTGAAGGTGTTAATAATACAATGTTTGATATAAAAATAAAAGACTATATGATCCATGACAACCCTCTACACTGTGAGTAAATCACTCGCATATGTGACTAAATCTTCATTCTGGGCGACTAAATGATGTCTAATATTAGCCAATGGCTAATAAATTCTCAGATTTTACTCGAGTGAGTGAGTTTGAGGCTAAGTATAAGTTTAGCACAGATATATTTTCACTCTCCGTCAAGCGATCTGTGCTGTTTTTCAGTTCATCTGAATGGATGTTCAATGCATCCCCGTAAACTTAGTGTGAAGGCGCACAAAAGCCCATTGGGGGAAAAAAAACAAAAAAAAAAAGAGAGAGAGAGAGACAGAGAAGAGAGACGAGAGAGAGAGCGCGAGAGAGAGTTGACGTGCTACATTTAAACGATATTCTTTGTTGTATTTTCGTGTCAAAATAACGGCGTTTCTTTGGAAATTCTTCAGCTTTTAAAGAACTGCCGGGTTTTCCGTTAGTGGGAGGAGTAATGCAACAAACAGCAATCTCATTGGCTGGCGCTCACCTATTATCGTCCCCTGTTTTGATTTCAGCAAAATCAGTTTGAGCGAAACGCACAAAACCTGATTAATATTCATGAATCCAGCAGCTCATTAATCCTTAGTGCATTTTATAGCTCTTATTAGTAGAATTCGTATCAATATTATATTATCAGTATTTTTGTTAGTTTTTTTCCCCCATTTTTTTTTTTTTTTACAGAAACACTGAATGACCAAAGAAGCACCACCACCTCCAGTTAAAGTGTTCAGTTAAAATGACTAATATGCATTCAAACATAGTTATCAAATTTCTATTATTGAAAATTCTATTATTACATAATACTTGATTATTATAATGCTTGACTGACTTATGTTAAGAGTGTACTTTCAGATATTAAAAAAAACTGCAATTTTATAAAAGTTATATATATATATATACACACACACACACACACACACACACACACACACACAGTCTGGCGAGTAAAACTAAGAAAATTACTAGCCAATGGTGATTCAATTGCCAAGGTGTCTGTAGAGGGTTTACTAGCCAATGGTGATTCAATTGCCATACGAACACCAAACACCCATTTACCCTATAGACCACAGGACTGACTGAGATGACTGCAGTTTCACTAGTTCATGTGTCATTGTGAAAACTGAAACCCCTGCGTTCTGACAGCATTGTGGAAAGGCCAGCAGAGCCTGTGACGAAGTTTTCCAGCTCATCAGACGGAGTGATGGGCGGCACAACACTACTGGACCCTTTCTGTACCTGTACACACATATAAAGCCAGATTCACCATAAACACAACTCAAGCTGTATGGAAGACGGTATATTAGATCTTCTAGATAAAAACTATTTCACAAATACAAAACAGTCTGAGGTTATTTTTTAGATGCCTAATATTAAGAATTTTATGGTAAAAAAAAAAAAATTATTGTTGTAGGGTTTGAAAGGTAAAGAGTCCATTTGTGTAATAAAGCATTAATATGGATTATAGACTCAATGGTATTTGAGTTAAAAACGTCTTAATGCTGGATGTGTTTCATATTTTTGTTTTCTAGATGTTTTATGTTGGACTGGAGTGCTGTGGATTATTGTGATGTTTTTATCAGCTGTTTGGACTCTCATTCTGACGGCACCCATTCACTGCAGAGCATCCATGGCTGAGACACTGATGCAGTGCTACATTTCTACAAACCTGATGAACTCATCTCAAACTCATCCTGATCTCTGATGAACTGAGGGTGAGGATAACTGATTAACTGATCAATATTTGGCAATTTAAAGTTTTCAGCATCAATCCACCATCTTTAACCAAAACCTGTATCAATCAACCAATACTAATGCTAGTAGATGTTTTATACTAATGCTCAGCACAGATTCAAGCAGATCTTATCCAAAATGAGCCAATCAAAAATACTGAGCAAAAAAACCCTCGCTTTCATCAGGAAGTGAACAGCACAAGCACAGAGTTACCAAACCCTCTCCCCGATGACTGATTGGGGGATCTTCTGTGAGAGATGACGTGTGTTTACACGTCTGAAGCAGATAACAAACGTGCAGCAGAGAAACGCAGGAATGACATGAACAACAAACCACCAGAAAGATGAAGCTGCGGTTTTACAGTGCAGAGCATCAGCTTATAAATACAGCTGTGATGATGCCATCGGGAAATGAAAGTGAGTCTCTGAAGGGCTTAAGATACTAGTCAATACTGCAGAGACATTGCACTTCACAACTGCTGCTTAAAATAATGATTAATAAAAACACACTTAAAACCGGCCCACATCCCGGCAGTCAGACTAAATATACAGTTCGACTCAGTTTGTGTTCAATTCAGAGCGGTGACGAAACACTACAGAAACCTCAACACACACATCCTGAACACGCAAGAAGAAGACAACAAACAGAAATGATTGTTTAAAACATGCAACATACAAAACTACTTAAGGACAAAGTACATAAGGAAACAGAACAACAGGCATCCACTTCCACATTGAACTTACGTGCTGCAAACACGCCAAATAAGGCCATTAGAGACTGACGAGTGACTGAAATCCCATCATACACTGATAAACGTCAGGAGGAGAGAGAGAGACGAGAGAAAGCAGTCCAGTAAACAAGTGTGAAAAAACAAAGAGCTGGAGAACCACGTCGAGAACGAGTGAACGAGAGCTCAAACCAACCACACAGAAGACAGGCGGAAGTGGAAAAACACTTTTAGACGTGAGCGCGATTGTGTGCGAGTCTGTGCTGTGACCTTCAGAAAAAAACAAAGAGCTTCCTGAAACCTGCCTCCTGTTCACGAACGCTTCGACTGAGCCGCCGGTGATCATCTGCAACACTACATCAAATACAACAACGAAAATGAAAACCGACTTTTATCTACTTTTTGCATTGTGTATTGTTTCCCCACAAATTCTCATTATTGTGATGAAAGAAGTGTAATGTATAATTTTTTTTAATATTAAAAAAAAAAAAAATTATAATATTATTACAAATTACTGTATAATTATATTTTTGATTAATAAAAGAAATCCATGCAAGTATTTTATTTTATTGCACTGAAATTATTTTCTTCAAAATTCTCATTTATTGTAATGAAAAAAAACTCATTAAGTGTAATGTGGGGAAAATATGATATATTAAAAAAGTCATTTTAAATCATTATTACAGCAACCTTTAATAGTAATTTAGAAATGCAAAAATTAAAAAAATAAATATATAAAAAGCATTGTATATTATATTAATAATTTTTTTTGTAATTTATATATATATATATGAATATATATATATTTATATATATATATATATATATATATATATATATATATATATTAGGGCTGCACGATTATGACATAAATCATAATTTTCGATTATTCCCTTGAAATTGTAATTGCAATTATTAATTACGATTATCACAATTTACATTGAATGATGTTTATACCATTGTTTGATGCAACTGCATGCCGTATTTTTATATGAAAATAAAAAATCTGAAAACACTCTTAGTGCTTTTCTTTAGTATTAAGCCTCAAATGTTATACTAAAACTTAAATTAAAATAATGGGGAAAACCCTTAAGATAACATGTAGAAAGAAAAAAACGCATCTTAAGCATGCAGAATAACATAAGTGGACTTTAAACGATTAATTGCCGCTTTGAACGATTACAATAATTGTGGCATCCGTAATTGTAATCGCGATTAGAAATTCGATTAATCATGCAGCCCTAATATATATATATATATATATATGTAATTATAATTATATAATATTATTATTATTATTGTATAATAATTATTATATATATGCATAATTATATAATTCTTATTACAATTATATAATTGTATATTAAAATATTGAATTGCATGTTTATATAAAATAAAATTATTTTAAAAATACATCACTGTATAATCAGAATGATAAGCTAGAAACAAACACAAAAGTAAAGTGTACAGATGCGTTATCGTACTGAGAATATGATTTTATTTATTTATTTTTTTTTGCAATAAAGTAATAAGAGTTCTTAATCATCATAAAACACCGTCCAATGTCTGATAACCATGACTTTCAAAAACTTCTCAGAAACTGGAATCTGAAAGCACACAAAATAAAAACATTCACATGCTGACAGTAAACAATCTTTCTGGAAAATCACTAAAACTTATTTCTACATGCTTCTCTGTGTGTGTGTGTGTGTGTGTGTGTGTGTGTGTGTGTGTGTGTGTGTGTGTGTATGTGTGTGTGTGTGTTTGTGTTTGGAGGCAGCGTCACATGGCATTGTGGGTCAGTCTCTTATCGTTTGAGGAAAGAACACAGATTGATCGCAGGAGAACTGCTGACATCTAGTGCTCACATGCAGAACATCTGCAGATCACAGCAAACACTACAGACTCTGGGACTTTAACTCACCAGACGCCAGACGAGTTCAAACTGATGAGAGTGAGGTACAGATCAGTGACCGCCACACGCCTTCAAACCACTTTCACCATGAAAATGTACACTGTTTGTCACAAGTGTTCATGGAACAAAATGCTAAATGTGTATATTAAATTATAGAAATACTAAAATCCAGTTTCATTGCTGATATATTTTAATTTTGGACCTGTGGCTCAATTAGGGCCCTATGAATTCCGTTTAATTTTCCTGGATTCTGTTTTTTTCCAGTTTTTATTTTTCTCGACTCCTTTTTAAATAGTTAAATTAAATTTTATTAATCAAAAAGCAAGTCTAATTAATTAAAATCATGAAACTTATAAATTTTCATAAGTTTAGGGCCCTATGAAGTGTTTTATTTTTTATTGTTACCAAATTCTGTGTTTTAGCATGTCTAATTATTTCAATGCATAAAACAACTTAAATTATTCAATTTTTTCTTAAAGTAACCTTATGAATTTTTGCCCCTCAGGAATTCTGTGTTGTGTATTTAAATTTTTCTGGTTATCAACTGAAGGCATGAAACATTCATTTTATTTATCCTTTAATTATTGAAAATTAAGCAAACTTCATTTTTTGGCAAACAAAGGGGATTGACTATTAAAATTAAAACCTGAAGAAGAAATGCTGCGTGATTATTCATTAAAAAATAATGTTTGTTTCATTTTAGTAGTAGTAGTAGGCTGTGTACATTCTACTGAAGAACAGACTTCAAAACAAACCAGACTTTAATTTTGACAGGTTGCCATGAATACCTTTAAAAATCTGAGAAATTCTGTGACATAGAGCCCTACTCAAAACAGATTATAATATGTTATGAGGTTTTTTGTTTTATTGAAATTTTAAATTCAATTCAAAAGGTTTTCCAAATTAATCACATGACACTAGTATATTCTGGTTGGGTGAAGAGCAGCTCGGGGGGGGGGATGTCTGTCAGAATGAATCTCCCACTGCAGGAAGAGCATGTGGTGTCATTTTCCAGCCCTGACTCACTTGCTCTGGTCTGTTCGAACGGGTCACGGTCTGCAGGCCTCGTGACTCAATGACCTCGAGTCAGCGCACAGGAAACACTAAAACTACAGTTTGTGCAAAAAGCATTGTGTAAAAGCATCGAGTCATGAATGTTCACAATACTGCAATGTGCTTAGTGTGCATGGAACACTTGGATAATCTGCTCAAATGTGCAGTATACAGCAGCGGGAGGTGATGTATCCCACAATGCAATGCACTTAACTTCCCCTTCCATTTCTAGTGCGATGAATGACCTGCAGTAGAGAGCAACGATGCTTTTCCCATTAATTTACCAATAGGGACGTTTAAGAAGTCTTGAACAAAGAAGAACAAAGAAACACAAAATATAACTCTAGAGAGGAACATTTTGATGAATATACGCACAATATTACATATTCATTATATTCTTCATTATTTAATATTTGAATAAATGTCATTAAAACAAGGTTTTATTACAGCTACTGTTTAAATGTTTGTATTTCAACACCGAATCATATCATTAAAAAGATGACACAGATGTGCATTTTTAATGTTTGTGTACAAAATAAGCATGCAAAATGTATGTTGTTTGTCACAAATGTTCACGGAAAAAAAGCTAAATTTATAAGTCATATTTATTTTTTTAGTAATTTATACAATTAAGCATTGTGATAAATATGTGCACTATATTAATATTATAAATATTATATTTTTATCTTCATTATATAATGTATATTTGAATAAATCTGTTTTCATATAAATAAAAAATAAACATTTAATATACATAATAACCATTTTAATTTAACATTTTAATAGTTACAATTTTTAAAAATGTTAATGGTTTAAATGATTAAAATCGGCTAAATTAAAACTTTAAAATCGGCTAAATTAAAACTTTAAAAACTGGGAAAAAATTTAAGCATGCATACTGTGTGCACTATGTAGTAAGCATACTAAACACTGCAGCAGTAGTAAGTACAGTACGCTACACCAGACAGATAAAGTGTGTCCTGTACCTGATTGTGGGAGGGCTTCTGGACAGCGTGCTTCTGGGACTCGCAGTCGTGTTGCAGGAGACGCGAGGCGGTGTGTGGAACAGGGTGTCTGTTCGGGACGTCTCTGGGCTCTTTAGAGACGCCCACCGTGTAGCTCTTAGGAGGAAGAGGAGGAACGCCCACTTCTCCTTGAGTGGGAGATGAACACTGTTCATACAGGTGGAAGCGCTCCGATGAGGAGGACGAGAGAGTGGGAGACACACGGGACGGTTTCCTCTCGCTCGTCTGGAGTTGCTGCGCCGGCCCTTTAAGAGGCAGGTGTTCTGGGCGTGGCCTCGGAGTTGGGATGGGCTTGGCTCGACTGGCAGGTGTGGGCGTTTCCTTTTGTTCAGGGATGCTGATAGGCTCAGGAGCGGTCGCCGTGGTTATCGATCCGGGCGTGAAGGGAACGGGGGGTCGATTGGGCGTGACCCGAGGCGGGATGGGAGGTGGACGTCTACCTGCGACGCTGTTTTCCGTCGCCCCGTCGTCTGCAGTCCTTCTGAATTTGGTCCTCTCTCGGGCGACGGGCCTGTCCTCCTCTCGCTCCTCGTCCTCCTCCATTCCCGCCTCCGAGGGGAGGAGCTTGCGCAGGCTGCCGAGGATCCGCTTCCTGTGGCCGGGCAGAGCCACGCCCATCCGCTGCAGCTGGGCGGAGCTTAGATCCTGACACTCCCACAGCGTTCCCAGCCCCGCCTCCTGGAAGGCCGGGCAGTACTGGTCGAGGCGGAGGCCACTCAGCCAATCAGACACGGGCTGGGAACTCTCCGGCGGGACGAAGGACATGACCGGAACGCCACTGGATCCTCGCGAATGCTGCAGGACTCTACTGCAGGACGACTTCTCAACGGGACGAGGTCAGCGAATCATCGCCGGAACAGAACGTCTAAGAGATAGAGAGAGAGAGAGAGAGAGAGAGAGAGAGAGAGAGAGAGAGACTGATCAGAATTTATAAAGACTAGAAATTCATTCAGTGTCCAGACTAATGAAAATAAAGTAAAGAATGAAGAAGAGGTCATGAAGGTTATGATTTTGTAAATGAAAGTGTTATGCTTTATTTAATTATTGTGAGTCAGAATTTGTTTTATTTATTATTTATCTTTTGTTACATATATTTGAAACAAAAAGAATGTTATGGTTTTTTTAATTATAGTGATATTGAATTTGTTTTGTTTTTTATTTTTATTTTTTTTAATGTTTTTGAAAGAAGTGTCTTATGCTCATCAAGTCTGCATCTATTGATCAAAAATACAGAAAAAAACAGTAATATTGTGATATATTATTACAATTTAAAATAATTGATTTTTAAATTTATTATACTTTAAATTATCATTTATTTCTGTGATGCAAAGCTGAATTTTTAGGATCATTATCACATGATCCTTTAGAAATCATTCTAATATGATGATTCATTATCAAAGTTGGAAAACAGTTCTGCTGCTTAATATTTTTCAGAACATGTGATACTTTTTTAGGATACTTTGATGAATAAAAAGTAAAAAAAAAAAGAAGCTATGTTTTTAAAAGTATAAATATTTTGTAATAACAATATACACTACTGGTCAGTAATTTGGGGTCAGTAATTTCTTTTTCTTTATTTTTTTTTTTAAATAAAATCAATACTTTTATTCAGCAAGGATGTGTTAAATTGATAAAAAGTGATAGTAAAGAAAAAATATATTATTAGAATATATATTATTAGAATTTTTTATTTTTATTTTGAATAAATGCAGTTCTTTTTAACCTTTATTCATCAAATATATTTGGACAGCAGAACTGTTTCCAACACTCATAATAAATCAGAATATTAGAATGATTTCTAAATGATCATGTGATAGACTGGATGTTACATGTGACACTGAAGGCTGGAGTAATGATGCTGAAAATTCAGCTTTGCATCACAGGAATAAATTATTTTTTTAAAGTATATTCTAATAGAAAACTATTATTTTAAGTTGTAATAATATTTCACAATATTACTGTTTTTTCTGTATTTTTTGATCAAATAAATGCAGGCTTGATGAGCAGAAGAGACTTCTTTCAAAAACATTAAAAATAGTAATGTTTCCAAACTTTTGACCTGTACTGTATATATATATACACACATATACATATACATATATATACATATTTTGGGGATTATTTTTCACTTTTCGCATGCATGTTGTTTTAAAGCAGCTTGAGAGAGACGTGTGTCTTGGTTCTGTGTACAGTGCTACAGGAATCATGTGAGTGGCACAAAGGAGACTTTAGGCAGGTTTTGTGGATTTTTTTTAGATATTTTGTTTTTTATGTACAACACAAGAGTGTCTCCATCTCTCGCCAAACTGAACCTAAAGGCATGAACACTCGCTGTCATTCTGTTCCTCATATTTTCATCTCACGTGGAGGAGAAAAACAGAGTTCCTGGAGCAACAGAACTTCAGGCATCTGAGACATGTTTACTGAAGCAGACTGAGGTCATCACAAGACCTTTATCACACAAGAGCATCAATATCAGGGCTCCAGACTAACATCAGAGAGCAGTGGCACCAGCGGCACTACGTTCTACAGATGGTGCTGCAGGAGCAGATTTGGTAGCGCTGGGGGTATTCAAAATAAAGATCATTTAATCATAAAATCACTATTGTTTTGCATTAATAAGTGCAGTTACTAATAATATTTCCTGTTCATTTCTTGTATATTTTTCTTTTGTTTATTGTTTATACAGATTTGACAGTAAAGCACTAAGCTTGAGTTAAGATGCATAAAAATGTGCTTTTATTAAAAACAGTAACAGGTGCAAAATCTACTTTTTATATACAAAAAATGTATATGTTTTTAAATGCACCATTATTTTTCTAGCATAAAAACTGACCAACTTTTGTGACTTTTCTTACTTCATACACAAAAAAAGTGTAAAATTCTGATATTTATATTTTTGATGTTTTATAATAGTGATTTTATCATTTCAAATATAGAGAAAAGGTAGAAATGAATGACTAATGAGCCAATAAGTGCTCCTCTGCTGCTGTCTGCTGGTTATAATTGTGATTTGATGTATTTTTTTAAATTGTACATAAGTGTTTGTTTACCACAAAGTATATTTTGTTCATCCCATTAAAAATAACATTCAAACTGGATCATCTTAGAGCTTTAAAGTGCTGGAAACAGTTGTGTGAAATGCTTGAAAGTCACTGAAGGTTGTACAAACCCTGAAAAGAATGATGTAATACATTCGACTATTTCTACCACAACACCAAGGTTACAGTTAACATTACCGCTTCTGGTTTCCTGATGTATGTCAGTGCTGTTTATATCAGAGATTTCTGGCAGAATTTGAATGATTCTCGCTGGATCTCGCAGCACTGCTGCATCTGTTCAGTAACAGTGTCACCAAATCAGCTTTGGCTCCCGAGTAAAGCTGTTCTGAGCTCGGACAAGTTTGAGATTTTGAATTATTTTTGGTTGATTTCGAAATTCTTTTGTAAATTCATAAATGGTTTCATTAAATTATAATAATTAAATGTTTAATTGACTTGTTTTTTCTTTTATTTAATACATTTTTACTATCACAAATGAATGCATGAATCTACATCCTAATAGATTAATTAAACTGTTTTATGATGTTGCAGCACCTAATAAAGTTACTGGCCAGATGCTAACTAAACACCATTATATTTCAGGTTTTATGAAGGTATAGTCAAGACGTTTTTTAGACCTTTTAAAACCAAGTCTTTTTTCATGAGAAACTGATCAAAACAGATTTTATGATTACAAACAAAAACAAATACAATATCTGCCAATGCCTCGGAAAAAAAATCTACTTAATTCAAAGGCAAAACAAGTTTTCATATTACAGATATTAAACAAACTCTCTCAAAAAAAATTCATATTTCTTCATTTTGCATCTCAAGTAAATGTGTCTTGATTTAAGGATGTTTAGTTATTTGTACTGGAAAACAAGACTAAAAATACTGAGGAAGATATTCAATAATATTTATTTATATTTATATATTTTTTTATTTCAATTTATTTTATTTTTTGCAGTTACCTTTCAACATTTAATGCCATTACCTTATAAATTTCTTAAGACCTTTTTACACTTCATTTATGGAAGGGACTCTGTAAAAGCTATTTTTAATTCAGTATGGCACCCGTCACATTTGGACCCTTCTCACGTATTTATCTTACATTAAATATGACTTATTCTGCAGTAAAAACACACTCATAAAAAAAAAAAAAAAAAAACTAGTATCAGTGCCCACATCATCAAAACACATTTCAGTTCAAAAGCTCATTTCCTGCATGCAATTTCCTGTTCCTGCACAGATAAGATTTTTCCAGTTGAGCTCATTATCAGTCAGATGAACTACCCATTTAATTATTAGACCATGTCTTCTTAAACATGGCATCTAAATCACTCTGTGTTATGTTTGATGTTAGACTTCTGTGTTAACGATTCTAATATAATGAAGCTGTGCTGCTGAAATGTTCTGGAACGAGCGACTGAAGCTTTGGACCCACTCATGTTCCTACCGCAGGCGAGAGAGAGAGTCCGGAGGAGCGCTGGTCATGTGGTCACCATCACAAAACACCATTCACACACACCATCCACCTCCAATGCTTCTCTGTCTAACACCGGTTCCTCAAACGCTGTGATGATTCAGCGATCATCTGTCAGGTACAGCACAAGTTCACTGATGCTCTTTTACTCCAAACACTAGTTTAATGTTGCAACTAGACTTGTGCCGGTATTCGGTAATGCGATATATCGCGGTAATGAATATGCACGATATTGTTATCGTGGGCACTTCCAAATACCGAGAATAATTATATATTACAAATTATTCAGAATTTGAAATGCATTTTAAGAATACTTTTCCGATCAACTGGTCAAAATGCACAACAGCGTTTTTATGCTGCTTTAAAGACGCATGTGAGCTCTGATGTAAACAAGCACGCACGAGAAGCACATGGAGGAACACGTGAGAGACGCGCTGAATGAAAGCACATTCACTCTCTGACAGCAGATGGCGCTAAACTGCAGAAAATGCAGCCCTTACTCTGTAAACCCCATAAATAAAAACAGCTGCTACTTTCTAAACATTAAATAATATAAAATAATATTTATATATTTCCATAATTTTTTTTTTCCATTTTAATCTGGACTACAACATGTCCTACACTGTAAAACCCGACAAGTAACTTAACTCAAACTGTTTGAGTAAACAGATATCCTTAAAAACCTGACAAGTTAGGTTTACTCAAACCGTTGGAGGAAACCGATTGCCTTAAACCATTTAAGTTTTAAAACTAACAAACTGTAAAACCCGACAAGTAACGTAACTCAAACCTTTTGTGTAAACAAATATCCTTAAAAAACATTACAAGTTAGGTTTACTCAAACCGTTTGGGGAAACCGATTTGCTTAAACCATTTAAGTTTTTAAAACTTAACAGTTATGAGTACTCTGAACTTAATTCAGTTGAGTTCACTGAAAGAAGATATACATTGCAATTAAGTATTTAAGTGATTAATTGAGTGATAATTGAGCATTAGTGATGAACACTTGCTGTTAACAAACAGAATTACTGAAGAAAAGAGAGAAAGGAACTACAACTGACTTCAGACACAGCCTCACTAAAAACCTGACAAGTTATGTTAACTCAAACCGTGTGAGGAAACCGATTGCCTTAAACCATTTAAGTTTTAAAACTTATAGTTTTGAGTACTCTGAACTTAATTCAGTTGAGTTCACTGAAAGAAGATATACATTGCAATTAAATAATTAAGTGATTAATTGAGTGATAATTGTGAATTAGTGATGAACAGCTGCTGTTAACAAACAGAATTACTGAAGGAAAAGAGAACACAAGAACTAAACTGACTTCAGACACAGCCTTAGATAAAAAAAAACTGAAATAAAATACATTAAATCTCTCAAGATCTGATTAAACAACCCCACAAACAGCATCACCAGCTTCACTTATTAATAACCAGTCTGAATTTATGTCAGACGTCTACAGAAGATCTCATTGAGAATTAACTAAGGTTTAGATGTTTGATTTATGTTTTCATTTAAAGTAACCATGTTAGAGATCAGTGTTTGCTTTAGTTGGGCTCTTGACCCTTGATTTCTGGTTTAGTTTTTTTCTCTGGCTGTTGTAGCCATTTGTTGTAACTCAAAAGCCCAGAGAAAATATCATCAGGTGTTATACACACACTCACACTCTTGGAAGCTGCTTTTATCCAAAGCAACTTACAGTGCATTCGGGTTAGCATTTTTTTTTATCTAACCTGTACCTAGATGTTGGTTGTTATACTATATATTGGTGATACCAGTCATTGATTATTGAACTGTTTAGAGTCTAATCTCTGATGAATTATGTGTTGTGTAATTAGTTGGATTGATTATAGTAAAAGTGATTGTAAGAGCCAGTGGTTCTGTGATAATCAGTTATTATAAAGAATTTTCCAAACAGTTTGGTTGTCTGTGGTGTCACTTAGTCACACACAGACATCAATAATCAGCATATGAACCTCAACAATGGTGACCATAAAAAAAAAAAAAAACAATGCAGCAGAGCATGCTGGGAGCCATGGATGAGTTTTGTAATACAACAGTACCCAGCATGCATTGCAGCATGTTTTTTTTTTTCGTAACCATTGTTGAGGTTCATATTCTGATTATTGATGTCTGTGTGTGGACTAATTGACACCATAGAAGACCAAACTGTTTGTAAAGTCCTTTATATTAACTGATCATGAAAGAGCCACGGACTTTTTGAATGGCTTTCATTGTAGTCAAATGAACTAACTATAGAACACCTATTTAGTCAGATTTTGAACTCTGAACAGCTCCATATTTGGTGATTATCATCACCAATATGTTGTAAAACAACCAATATCTGATCATATTTTCTCTGGGTTTTTTGAGTTATAACACACCTGTTTCAAAAACACATGGTTACAACATCCAAAAAAAAAATAATCTAAGACAGAAATCAAGGGTCAAGAGCCCAACTAAAACAAACACTGATCTCTAACATGGTTACTTCAAATGAAACAATAAATCAACATCTAAACCTTCTGTAGACATCTGACAGAAATAAAGCCAGTCTGGTTACTAATAAGTGGAGCTGGTGATGCTGTTTGTTAACAGCAGCTGTTCATCACTAAAGCTCAATCAGCACTTAATTAATCACTTGATTACATAATTGCAAAGTTTTAAAACTTACATGGTTTAAGTAAAGGCAATCTGTTTACTCAAACAGTTTGAGTTACTGTGACTTGTCAGGTTTTACAGTGTAGATATTGTTTGAAAGTGTTTTGATTCTTTATTGTTCATTAACACTTTACATTAGAGCTTCATTAGTTACAAACTGCCAATGAAAAATTCTTCTGAACATTCATTAATCTTAGGTATTCCAATATTTAATAACACATTGTTAAAATCGAAAGTTGCAACTTTGTTATTTAATGAGCTAACATGAGCTAAGACTTGTATTTTTTAACAAAGATTAGTAACTTCTGTACAAATGTAGCTATTGCTCATTGTGAATGTTAATGCATTAACTAAGGTTAACTAATGAGGTCTTATTGTAAAATGATACCTAAGGGTCTTTAAAGTTCTTTTGCACTTTAATCGGTGTAAAATTTTTTACTTTAAATATATTTTTGTATTGCTTTATTGTATTTAAATGTTCACTTATTTTTGTTATAAGAAAAAAAGTTATTTAACCTGTTATACTGTATTATGACACACTTTTTTAAAACTTAATTTCAATACCGTGATAATACCGCATACCGTGACAAAACATTATCAATTAATCGCAACAGGAAAATTTGATACCGGCATATCCCTAGTTGCAACACTGAAATATTTAGCAGAGGAAAGCAAGTTTATCCTACGGTTGGTGCAACCGACCACAGCTGCTTAAAAATGCTGAAACATGAAGCGACTTCTGAGACGTTTTACAGACCTGATGAAACACATTTAGGCGTTTCAGAAAGCCGCTGTAGGATCCACACATGACTGACTTCCAGATGAACAGACGTTTCACGTTACTGGAACAACACTTCATCTGCTTTACATGAAACACTTGTCAATCATTTTCAGCCAAAGGCACTTCCTCTTCTTTATGACATAATTAGCTCGAATCAGGAACTATAATAAGATCTTGAGCAGATATCTTACTAAACTCAAGATTAGTAAGAACAGGTTTAATAATACCTTTTTATTCCAAATATGATCATTATTAAAGCAGTATCAACAAATCAAACTGGTCCCACACATATAAACAACAATCAAACTGTTTTTAGTTGCTTCCTCATTTAAAAGTATCATTTTACCAGGAAGTGCATGTGTTAAATACAAACACTTTAAAAGGGTGAAATGGGCAGGGTGTGTGTGAAGTGGGGTAAAACTGTGCATTTCAATGAGAGAAAAAGTTAAAAGACATGAAGAGATATTCTCTAACATACAGTACACTGATGTTTAAGAGACAGATTTGCATGAAAAATTAAACCTGACATACGCACACACACACACACACACACTCACTCTCTCTCTCACACACACACACACAAAAACAGTCACATACACTCACACACACTCTATATTTCACACACACACACACACACACACTCTCTATCTCTCTCACACACACACTATTTTACACACACACTCTCTATCTCTCTCACACACACACACAAAAACAGTCACACACACTCTATATTTCACACACAGACACACACACAACCTCACACACACACACACATTCTCTCTCTCACACACACTCACATACTCGCACACACACACTCACAGACACACACACAACCTCACTCACACACACACACAAAAACAGTCACACACACTCTATATTTCACACACAGACACACACACAACCTCACACACAACACATTCTCTTCTCTCACACACACTCACATACTCGCACACACACACACACTCTCTCACACACACACTCACAGACACACACACACACACACACACTCTCTCACACACACACTCACACACACACACACACGCGCACACACCACACTCTCTCACACAAACACACAAAAACATTCACATACACTCACACACACACTATATTTCACACACACACACACACACACACACACACACACACACACACACACACTCTCTCACACACACTCACAGACACACACACAACCTCACTCACTCACTCACACACACACACACACAGACACACACACAACACTCTCTTCCACACACACACACAAAAACAGTCACATACACTCACACACACACTATATTTCACACACACACACACACACACACACTCACAGACACACACACAACCTCACTCACACACACACACACACACACACACACACACACACAGACACACACACAACCTCACTCACACACACACACACACAGATGACTGAGTGTATCGTTTGCACATGCTTCTAAATCTTACAATTTTAAACACTCAAGTGTTCGATTCAGTACTTGCGCGCTCTCTGCAAGACCTCACACCCAAACCGCCAGACATAGAGCGCCTCTGAGAGCGCACGACTACAGAATGAAGTTGTGTTGCACCTCATTGAGTGTAAACGGCCAGATACATACAAAATTATCAAAATACCTGTCTTGATGAGTATTCACACAAACCAGTCTCTTTATACTAAACAGCTGAGAAAAAAACACTTGAATAACAGTTAGATCGTGCATGGGGTCTTAAAGTGACAGGAACCTAAATAAACCTGCTGCTTAATTTATACACTGAACACTAACCAGTGCTATTTTTAAGTTTACAACACAAGATTATTACATTTCGGTGGTATTTTTGGACCTCAATATTACTGCTAACCTACCTGACAAACACAGTTAATTTTAGTTCTCTCTTGTAATTGTTTTTGTTTGTGCCATTGCTTGTCATTTATCCATTCTTATTTTTTACTGGCTGGTGTGCACTAGTGTGCCTTACTTTTTTCTTAGGTGTACCAGTACAAAAGTTAGGCGCACCCAAATTTTCGACCGCATCACATTTAACACAGCAGTTTTACAAGTTCACTTTTTTTTTTTTTTTTTTTTTTTTTTTTTTTAAATCGCTGTCCATACGGGCAATATTGACTTGTAAATGATTAACTAACAATCTGGTCAACATAAAGTTCTTTATTTGAAGCACAATTCTACAAGAAAGGTAACTTACTGAGAAAGTGTTGGTGCTTATAGTGCTTCACTGAGATGAAATTTAAACTTAAAACATCTCAAGATAAATGAAATAAAAGAAAATCTAAAATGAAGTGTTTTAAGGGCTTCAAACTGAACATCTCATGGCTCAATGTCTTATGGACTATCCTCCAATGCAGTCCCATGCCCCTCGGATGTCCAGCTCCTGTAGTTTGTCCTTCTTGATCTTTGGCCTTGGCTAAACTCTCTCTCTCATCAAAATCTTCCAGACTTGGCCCCTCTACACTGATTCTGAGCAGATCTTCACTGTGTCTGAATGAAGGGATGCTCTAGTGTCTGATCTAAACAGTCCCTAAACAGCTTATACTACTGTCTCAGCTATTAAAATAGTTCAGTTTTGTATGTAATAGCAAAGTGATTATATTTCGTTTAGTTTTTTATCAAGTTAATTTAGAAAAACGTTTGGAGCATTTTTTGTTTGTTAAATGTAAGTTTTAGTTGTTTTTTTTAAAGTAACAACAAGAGGCCAGCGTTGGACAGTGAGCCCATGTTTGATCAATTTAGCCTTCTAAAATAAAATCTACAGATATAAAACAGTTCAAGCATATAACAGTGTTTAAACGTTAGACCCAGATAAATGTGCACTATATAAACCCTCTACGGGCACCTTGGCAATTGAATCACCATTGGCTAGTAAATGTTTTAGTTTACTCGCCAGATAAATATTTGTAAAATGCCGCCGTTTTTTAAATATCTGAAAGTACACTCTTAACATAAGTCAGTCAAGCATTATAATAAAGTATTATTTATTATAATATAACCCTAACCCTAACAAAAATACTGATAAGATAAGATATTGATACGAATTCTACTAATACGAACTATAACACACACTAAGGATTAATGAGCTGCTGGATTCATGAATATTAATCAGGTTTTGTGCGTTCGTTCGAACTGATTTGCTGAAATCAAAACAGGGACGGTAATAGGTGAGCGCCAGCCAATGAGATTGCCGTTTGCGCATTAACTCCACCCACTAACGTTATGAGAAAACCCAGCTGTTCTTAAAAGCTGAAGGCTTCCATAGGAACGCAGTTATTTTGACAGGAAAATACAAAGAATATCGTTTAAATGTAGCGCACCAATTCTCTCTCTGTCTCTGTGTCTGCGTGTGTGTGTGAGAGAAAGCGACGGTGATTTGTGCGCCTTCACACTAGAGTTTACAGTACATTAAATACAGGTGTGCTGCGCATCCACTGAGATGAGCTGAAAAAAAAAAAAACACAGATCGCCTGATGGAGAGTGAAACTCTGAAGCGCTCAGTCAGAGAATGTTCGGCGAGTGAAAATATATCTGTGCTAAATTTATACTTAGCCTCCAACTCACTCACTGCCGAGTAAAATCTGAGAATTTATTAGCCATTGGCTAATATTAGACATCATTTATTCGCCAAAGTGAAGATTTAGCCGCATATGCGATTGATTTACTCACAATGTAGAGGGTTGTATATCCAATAGTTTGTGTGGAGACTAATTGATGGATGTCTAAAATATAAAAGTATGGGGAAGTCTAAAACAGGCGAGAGGCCCGGCCTGCGTCTATACTATGACGTGAAAATTATCCCGAAGCCCGGCTCGAGGGGTGTAAAAAAGTCACTCACTCTCACACACACGCACTCTCACTCACACACGCGCACTCACTCTCACACACACGCACTCTCACTCTCTCACACACGCGCACTCTCACACGTGCGCACTCTCACTCTCACACGTGCGCACTCTCACTCACACGCGCACTCACTCAAACACGTGCGCTCTCACTCACACACGCGCACTCACACACGCGCACTCACACTCACACACGCGCACTCACTCACACACGCGCACTCACTCACACACGCGCACTCACTCTCACACACGCGCACTCACTCACTAACACGAGCACTCTCACACACGCGCACTCTCACTCTCACACACGCACACTCACTCTCTCACTCTCACTCTCACACTCACTCTCACACACGCGCACTCACTCACTAACACGAGCACTCTCACACACGCGCACTCTCACTCTCACACACGCACACTCACTCTCTCACTCTCACTCTCACACTCACTCACTCACTAACACGAGCACTCTCACACACGCGCACTCTCTCTCTCACACACGCACACTCACTCTCTCACTCTCACTCTCTCACTCACACACGCGCACTCTCACTCACACACGTGTGCACTCTCACTCACACACGTGCGCACTCTCACTCTCTCACACACGCGTACTCACTCTCTCTCACACACGCGCACTAACTCTCTCACTCTCACACACGCGCACTCTCTCACATGCGCCATCACTCTCACACATGCGCACTCTTACACGCGCACTCTCACTCACACACGCGCACTCACTCTCTCACTCTCACACACTCTCACACATGCGCACTCACTCTCACACATGCGCACTCTTACACGCGCACTCTCACTCTCACACACGCGCACTCTCACTCTCACACACGCGCACTCTCACACACGTGCACTCTCACACTCACCAGGCGCACGCGCACTCACTCTCACACACGCGCACTCTCACTCACGCGCACTCTCACTCTCACACACGCGCACTCTCACTCTCACACACGCGCACTCTCACTCTCACACACGCGCACTCTCACTCTCACACATCACGCGCACACTCTCACTCTCACACACGCGCACTCTCACTCACGCGCACTCCACTCTCTCACACACGCGCACTCTCACTCTCACACACGCGCACTCTCACTCTCACACACGCGCACTCTCACACACGTGCACTCTCACACACGTGCACTCTCACTCTCACACGTGAAATTCCCCGTTGTTTTTGAAAAATGGGGTGCACCCAAACACTGCAGAGTTTTTTTTTTTTTTCTTCGTAAATAAATCTTGTAGCAGAGTTACAGCATCTTCGGTGGTGGAAATCCATTGCTGAAATTTCCTTGTTGTAACGGATATCGCAGCTGATCGATGCTTAGCAACGACAGACGCCTCAGGAGCGCAACTGCCCGGTGCTTTGGAAAGGAGGAGAAAGCGAAACGCCTAGCGTTCTCCACGCGTTTTTAGGCGCGACATGTGAACGGCCCCTAATACTATCAGTAAAATGTTTTTTTTTTGCTGCATGGTAATGAAGCGAGCGAAAAGAAGGCTACTATGTGGGACCATTTCGACAGAAAGGGCAACGAAGTTACTTCCAAAATATGCTACGCGGTATTAAAATAAAGCAGTAATGCAAGTACAATGCAATATCACTTGCGACGCAAACATCCACAAACAAATGAAAGGCGCTCCCCAAAGCTGGCCACTCTAGCGAGACGTTATCTCTTTATTCCCGGGAAATCTGTGCCACTGGAGAGGGTGTTTTCTGCCGCGGGGTGTCCACAGGCTGCGCTCCAGACTAACCCAACATCATGATATGTTACATTTTTTAAATAAAAATTTAAAAAAGAAATTATCACGGCCGGAAAAATGATCAAGCTCATTTTTTTTATCATGTGATTAATTGATTTATCAACTATCGCGACAGGCCTGGTCTCATCACCACTACTGATCACTCATTTCAGAACAGGTGTTCTCTTTCTTAACTCTCTACTAGTATCTGCCAGAGGGAAAGCGTTAGTGAGAAGCGGTTAGTGAGAAGTGAAACAAACGGCATGTTTGGGATCGTGAGCTCACGTTAGCACTAAAGTTCTCAAATCCTCACTAAATCTGACACACCACACACACACACACACACCACACTTATGACTCAGTCTCACCCCTCCTGCATCTGACTAATCATCTTTTTACTTAGCCCATGATCCTTGACCTCTGAGTGTGTCCAACAGTTGAACCGAAGGCATCAGACTCTGTGTCAGTCAAGAGATCGTTCAATGGAATTATAAATTGAAATCAAATCAGACTGCAGCAAAGGGCACAGTATTGTTGGATATTGTAGACAGTGAAGGACAAATTTACGCTGACTGCAAAAAACAACCAGATGAAGACATCTTAATGTCTTCATCTGGTTGTTTATAAACCCTTAATAGGGTTTTCAAACTAGGGACGACCAAATACTATGATCCCATTATTTTTCTCAGTATATTTTTGTGTTAAATCCAGTCATACTGTGTGAGGAAAATATTACATTTAATATTAAAAAAAAAAGCTTATTCAAATAACTTTTCAAAAATTAAATAATAGGCTTTTACGTTGTCAATATACTAAAATTATTAAAGAAAAAAATGCAATTAATGTCTTAATTTCTGATCTGTAGAAAGCAGACTCAAACATTGAATGCAAACATAAAAACAATTATGTTAGACGTATTTTATATTAATACCTTAAGAGCACACATTAACTTTGGCAGCCCTAAAAATCCATTACATATAAATATACAAAAACCGATAAATAAATAAATATTTCTCAACTGTTGTGACCCCCGGTATGACAAGAACGGAGAAAAATAAAAATATAAACCAACTGCAAATAATGTCTTGATTTCTGACCAGTCTGTAGAAAGTGTATTACATTTACTGAATGTAAACATAATTATGCTAAACATTTAATTTATATCTTAAGTGAACATACCAATTTTGACAGACCTAAAAACATAAATATTAAATATTAAAAATAAAATCTCCCAGTTTGAAAACCCCTGTCTTTGTAGAAAACATAAGTCACAAACAACAGAAGCCATCCCCTACCGCTGTATACTGCCTGAGAAGAAGCATATGTCCGACATCAGAAACACATCCAATCCAGAAAACCACGAGAAATAAAACTGCTCTGTTATCAAAGGCCATGAAACACTTCACAGCCTCTATAAGACATTCTGCTCGGAACGACACGTTTGACAGAAACAGGATGAAAGCAGCAAACGAGCATCGCAGTTGTGGTTAAAGTCTCACTGACACATGCTTACAAAGTCACACAAACACGTACAGTGTGAAGTTTTGACCAGCTATTCAACAACTCGAGAACTCGCTGGAGAGAGACGGATGATGCATCTACTGCTCTCAGTTTACACGCCTGCGAGCACTTACAATAAATTTACAATAGAATATTTAAGACATCATCATCCAATGAAGGACTTACTCACCCCTCAAACCATCAGACACTGTGAATGGGTGCCGTCAGAACGAGACTCACATCACAAGTAATCAATCCACAGCACTCCAGTCCATCAGTTAACATCTGGAGAAGACAAAACCCGAAACAAATCCAGCATTAAGATGCTTTTAACTAAAATACAATAGAGTTCATAATCCATAATAACACTTCCTCCAGTGAAAAAGTGCTTCTGCTGTTGTCTCTCACATCAAAATCCAGACACATATTTGTTTAGAGCTGTTTAAACGCTGCTTGATCTGTGCAGATTTCTCTCCTGATTCACACCAGAACACTTTTTCACTGGAGGGAAGTGTTATTATGGATTATAGACTCTATGTATTTGATTAAAAAACGTCTTAATGCTGGATTTGTTTCAGTTTTTGTCTTCTCCAGATGTTAACTGATGGACTGGAGTGCTGTGGATTACTTGTGGATTATTGTGATGTTTTTTATCAGCTGTTTGAACTCTCATTCTGACGGCACCCATTCACTGCAGAGCATCCATTGCTGAGACACTGATGCAGTGCTACATTTCTACAAACCTGATGAAGAAACAAACTCATCCTGATCTCAGATGAACTGAGGGTGAACACATTTTCAGATCTTTTTTCATACAAGTTTTGATGTTTGAGCCCTTGATATCCTTCCGGTAAATATAGAGCACAATTCGGTTACGGCAAATACGAGGTCCATTACCCATCAACAGCGCTGTTAGTAGGTTTTGGAACTGAAACAAGAGAGCTTCTACCACTTCTGTAAACAGCAAAGGAATTGTGTAATTAGGCCCAGCGTTTCCCACACACAGACTTTACTTGGGTCGGCCGCCCAGGTATATTAAGTATATTTCAAACCTGCAGGAATTGGGAAACACTGAGATGCATCTATATCCAGCCGTTTATCAGAGACACGTCAGATCGCCGTCGGCTCCTGCTGGTTTAGTTGCATTTAAAAATGTTTGAGTAAATAAAAACAATGTGACGAATTAAAAGGTGAACGGACATTCACATTTGAAGGAAAACTCTGAACAACATCAGAGCTTCAGTGTTTATAACAAACATCAACCTGATTAACATTCCAGCCACATCACAAGACTAGTTAACCCCTCCACACACACACACACACACACACACACACACACCTCACACAGAACTCTACTATGTGCATTAAAGGAACTGAAATCGTCCTGTGCATGCAGAGCACGAATGAAGTGCACTAGTATTAGTGCTCTATCTCTTTAAGAACTCTATTAGTCGGCCCACAACGCCTGTGAAATCTTGTGGTTGGAGACCACATCCCTCAAACACACACACACACACTGAGCATGTACCGGGTAAAGAGACAAACATTCCAGCAACTGAGCAACCAGAGAGAAAGACAGAGATGTAGAAACACAGAGAGACAGACAGAAAAACAGGACTGTTTTAATGTGCACTCTTATATGTTTCCCCACATATATTCCAAGCAATATTGTATTTTTTACAGTCAAGCCAATATCCCCAAAGCAATTTTTGAATCTGAATTGAACTGACGAGGGAAAATCAACAAACAGAAAACCTACCGAAAGGTGAACTAGAAAACCATCCGACAGACTTTTCACACTTCTGACCAAAGAACTTCTATTTACAGAGCGAGAATCTTCTCATCAAGAGTGCTTTCTAAGCGATGAGATAATTAAGAGCGTTACTGAAATGACATATCATCGATATTGACTATAGAAACGTGCTGTTATAAGCTTGGAAACTCAGTTTTTGAGGTATTTTCCTCGGTTTGTGGATGTTTTTGTGAGTTTCGTTCTGGGATTCGCTTTTGTTTGCGTTTCTTTGGTTTAATTTTGTGTATTTTTGGTCTTACTGAATGGAAAACAGTTCGAGAAAACGAGGTTAAACTCACGGACAGTTACATGAATGAGCTCCACACTTACAGGCGCGTCTGCGGCAGAACTTCAGCGTGTTTTAGGGCTCCGGTGGTTGTTGCTCTTCCGCGGGGTGGTTGTGTGTTTCTCAACGCCAGTCAGACGCTCCAAATCCCTCTCAAACACTCAGAAAAGCCTGTAAGAAAACTTGCGTAGGCGGCGCGTCACAATGAGCGTATGAAACGCCACAGCAAGCGACTCCTTTGACGCGACGCGACACTCAAGGCGGCAAATACCGCTAAAGGTTGTTGCTATGATACACAACGGTCACATTGTTCAGGGCGCGCGCGGAGGCGCACTGAAACCTCACGACACCTTCGTATGATTGATATAAGTATAATAATTTAAACACATTAACCCATAAGGAATTCTTTTTATGACATACGCAAGGAATTTTTTCAATTTCTCTTTATGAATCTTTAAAAAAATTCGAATCCTCACAGTCGACTCTGATTGGTCCATCCTGAGCAGCGCAGAGAAAAGTAACACGCTTAGTAACAGCGATGTCCCTGCATTGCTTTAGTGTTGAGAATCCACATTAAAAACAGATGATAATAATGTTACTGTTTAATATATAATTTATATTAATTATTTTTATATTTATGTATCAATTCAATGCACAAAACACCTCATTAATTAATATGTATGCATTTATTTAATACTATATAATATTAATAATAATATAATAAAAATAAGAATATATATTGCCTGTATTTTTTTCTGTATCAATAAATGTACAAAAAGACGGCATATATATATATAAAGATATATAGATATATATATAATATATATATATATATATATAATTTATTAATTATATATTATATATTATTTCTTTAAAATATATTTTATATATATAATTTACATTAATAAATTCAATTAAAGTCAATTAAATACACAAAAAGACCTCTATGTGTGTGTGTGTGTGTGTGTGTGTGTGTGTGTGTGTGTGTGTGTATACAGGTGCATCTCAATAAATTAGAATGTCGTGGAAAAGTTCATTTATTTCAGTAATTCAACTCAAATTGTGAAACTCAGTGCACACAGACTGAAGTAGTTTAAGTCTTTGGTTCTTTTAATTGTGATGATTTTGGGTCACATTTAACAAAAACCCACCAATCCACTATCTCAACAAATTAGAATATGGTGACCATGCCAATCAGCGATCGAATCACCACTCAAAAAACCACCTGCAAAGGTTTCCTGAGCCTTCAGAATGGTCTCTCAGTTTGGTTCACTAGGCTACACAATCATGCGGAAGACTGCTGATCTGACAGGTGTCCAGAAGACAATCATTGACACCCTTCACAAGGAGGGTAAGACACAAACATTCATTGCTAAAGAAGCTGGCTGTTCACAGAGTGCTGTATCCAAGCATGTTAACAGGAAGTTGAGTGGAAGGAAAAAGTGTGGAAGAAAAAGATGCACAACCAACCGAGAGAACCGCAGCCTTATGAGGATTGTCAAGCGAAATCGATTCAAGAATTTGAGTGAACTTCACAAGGAATGGACTGAGGCTGGGATTAAGGCATACAGACATGTAAGGAATTTGGCTACAGTTGTCGTATTCCTCTTGTTAAGCCATTCCTGAGGCGTCTTACCTTGGCTAAGGAGAAGAAGAACTGGACTGTTGCCCAGTGGTCCAAAGTCCTCTTTTCAGATGAGAGCAAGTTTTGTATTTCATTTGGAAACCAAGGTCCTAGAGTCTGGAGGAAGGGGGGAGAAGCTCATAGCCCAAGCTGCTTGAAGTCCAGTATTAAGTTTTCACAGTCTGTGATGATTTGGGGTGCAATGTCATCTGCTGGTTTTGGTCCATTGTGTTTTTTGAAAACCAAAGTCCCTCCACCCATTTACCAATACATTTTGGAGCACTTCATGCTTCCTTCTGCTGACCAGCTTTTTGAAGATTTTTGATTTCATTTTCCAGCAGGATTTGGCTCCTGCCCACACTGCCAAAAGCACCAAAAGTTGGTTAAATGAGCATGGTGTTGTGTGCTTGAAATGTTTTTTTTTTATTATTATTGGTCTTATGAAGTATTCTAATTTGTTGAGAGAGTGAATTTGTGGGTTTTTGTTAAATGTGAGTCAAAATCATCACAATTAAAAGAACCAAAGACTTAAAATACTTCAGTCTGTGTGCATTGAATTTATTTAATACACGAGTTTCACAATCTTTCCCACGACATTCTAATTCATTGAGAAGCGCCTGTTTATTAAAAGCAACACTATGTTAATTTAGGCGCTCTTGCGGTTAATAAACAGAACTGCACGCATGCCGCGAAGAACATTCTAACCGAAAATACTTCTCCAAGTTTATGTCTATGGCGATTCACGCAGGTGTGTGTTACTCCGCAGCGGTGACGACCCGAACAGGCTACAATAGTCCAAAAATAATCACTTATTATAAATGTACCGTAGTGATTTGGGATAAGACGAAAAGGCGGTTTGGTAGATACATTTATGATGTACTCGCTCATTATATACATTCAGCAAATTTTGAACACAGAAGTTAGTGTTGCTTTAATATATATAATTTATATTATTTAAGGACTTTCTAAGTTGCAAACTTACGAATAGGAAAAATCTGTATATTATATTCTGGTGTTTATGGATAGTTTAATTGTATTTTAATGTGTTTGTAACGGCGGCATTACACGCATCGGCCGACAGGTGGCGCTACAGAACTATGAGAGAATATTAGCCTGTCCCCAGAGCGCAGTGCCCTTAACACACATTAAATCCACACTATCTTGAAAACTGCTCCGGAGGGCTATTCCAGGATTAGTGTATCCCTTCGAAATAAATCGAAATAAATCTTTAGATTACATTAGATTAGATTAGATCAGATTAGAAAGGAAAATAGGAAATACGTCACAGAAGTAGTCAAGTGATCAAGTGCAAAGGCCGCAGGTGTGGGTATTTGGACAAGGGGTGTGTTGTGATGGAACAGCATATACACTTCCTACTGTCTGAAGTTTAGCATGCAGTATGTTTTAATAATGCTTTATTGTCAAAAATAAGAAGATTTAGCATTTTTTTGTGCATAAGTGCATCTAATTAGTCACTGTTGATGTCATCCCTGGTTCAAGTTGGTCAAGTAAACTGCGTTGCATTATGGGACACGTTGCAAATCTTGTAGTAGGTCATGCAGGTGTTCCCTTCATAGTGTGCACACTGCAACAGTTTAGTTTAGAACAGACATTTAAACAGTGATACTTACAGAGGATGTAATGAAATGGTTAATCATCATCTACAGCTGTGGTGTTTCATAAAGAGATATAAAGTATGTTTTTCATCATCATCATCATCATCATCAGTTGACAATAGTGTGGGACGAGTGTGAGTCAGAGTCTAGCAGCCTTGTGTGGGCGCTTTCACAGCTCTGTTTGTGCTGTGGGAGGCTGGAGTGTGTGTGTGTGTGTGTGTGTGTGTGTGAGAGAGAGAGTGTGTGTGTGTGTGTGTGTGTGTGTGTGTGTGAGAGAGAGAGTGTGTGTGTGTGTGTGTGTGTGTGTGTGTGTGTGTGTGTGTGTGTCTGTGTGTGTGTTTGAGTGTGAGGGAAACTGAACGCTTCCTTTAGAGGTGAATCACCAGATAACAGAAGTGAATCAGTGAAACTAAAGAACTGGTGATTCGTGTGGGTTTGAATCAGGATTTGTGTGCTTGAAGTCTTCATTAGATAATCATTAAAGGAATAGTAGAGCCAAACAATGAGAACGTGCTCGTCCTCTGTTCATCCGAGATCAGGATGAGTTTGTTTCTTCATCAGGTTTGTAGAAATGTAGCACTGCATCAGTGTCTCAGCAATGGATGCTCTGCAGTGAATGGGTGCCGTCAGAATGAGAGTCCAAACAGCTGATAAAAACAATCACAAGTAATCCACAGCACTGCATCAGCACTCCATCCAGTACATCAGTTAACATCTTGAGAAAACAAAGCTGAAACAAATCCAGCATTAAGATGTTTTGTACATAAGTTAAATTGTTTAGATAATAAATATTAAAAATTCCTCCAGTGAAAAAGTGTTTTTGGTGTGAATCAGGAGAGAAATCTGCACGGATCAAGCAGCATTTAAACAGCTCTAAACAAATATGTGTCTGGATTTTGATGTGAGAGACAACAGCAGATGCACTTTTTCACTGCAGGAAGTGTTATTATGGATTATGAACTCGTATTTTAGCCAGAAGTTAAAACAGATGATAACATGGCACTGTTTCCTGAGAATGACCCATCAGACTCATATGTGGTCACATGACACAACACTTTCTTGTTCTTTCACTGTACTGTAGTGTCCATGTGGCCTTACAACAGTTGTCTAAAATAACAGGCAGTGAGTAAACACACACACACACACACACACACACACACACACACACACACAACTGAGTACTGGAGTGTGTGTGTGTGTGTGTGTGTGTGTGTGTGTGTGTGTGTGTGTGTGTGTGTCAGATTGATCTCTTCTCTGTCAGCATCTTCAGATCTCATTACTGTCTCCTTCACACTGATAATGACTCTAAGACACTGACATGATGGACAGAACGAGAGACAGAGAGAGACAGATGAGTGAATGAAGGACAGATATAATATTTGCTTGGGTTTGATACTGTTGTTACATTAACTGTGTATAATTTTTTTATTTTGTAATAAAAATTGTTTTACATTAACAAGATTTTT